>NC_135764.1:8932039-9227953 GCF_052425735.1 Oculina patagonica | reverse complement strand
AAGTATACAAGACGGGGGATCCGACGTATTTTTGGGGTTTAAAATTTACACGCTCGGTATTTTTTTGGGGTCAAAGGATCTGTCACGTATTTTATTTAGGTCTTAAAAAAATACGCGTATTTTTGCTTCCTTTACAAAACATTTCGCTTGAGTAATTCCTTAAACGATTCAGCCGTTACCTGCGTCTGTTCGAGATATTTTGAAAATCTTTTTTACGTACTTAAATGACAGTTTCTATTCTACCTTTTTTATGCTTCACCTCGTAAAATCCCATCCCTTTTAGCCCCCAGCGGCTTTCGAATGGAGCTTCCACGTATAGTTAACTGTAGGGCGTATCCCCAAGGGGCCTCGGTTTTGATTGGCAACAAAAAATGATTGCCATTCGCAACAGCTATCTTTCTACATCCAACTTTTGACAACGTCATTGGACGTGCTGTTTGAAATGAGCCAATCAAAACTGATGCATACCGGTGTTGGTTTCATTCAAATGAGTCCACAAGTTCAGAAGGTCAATGGGTCATGCTGGTGGGTTGTGATTGGCGGATTTCGATCAATCTTGTTTGTTTAGCACGTCGAAAGAAGATGTCGATAGAAAGCAGCTATGCAAGTCAGGTGGTGTGCGTGCTACGACCGCAATGCACGCTGGTAGTTGTTTCGGTTTCGCATCATTTGCTCATGGCGACCATCGTGTGAGGATCTCTTGTGAACGCCAAAATTACTTATTTCTGTTCAAAATAACGCCGCTTTTGTGATTCTTTCGATGTATATCTTAGTTTTGAAATGTTGTCGATCTTTGGAATCAAAGATTTCCTCAGACTTCAGTGCGTGGAGTTTAAAATATCGGTTTTGTGTGTCTAGACGGGACTTGCATCAAAGCTATAGAGCTAGAGGTAAGAATCATGCTTGTAAACATAGTTGGATAAACAACCTTTATTTAAACACGATGTAGGATGTGCTAAGCCTAAATATAACCTATTAATGTTCACAAGGCGGTCGCCCTTTAGCTTTATTAACCTCTACGAACAAGTATATCGTACCTTGATTTGAAATGAGGAAAACATATTTGTCACATGTTGATGTTATTTATGTTACGTGTCCTGATTTATTTGTTATTACTTTTCACCAACCATTAAAGCTAATAATCTTCCTAATTGTTTTTCTTCTGTTTCTTATTTCTTATTCTTTATTTCGAAAAGTGCTTAAGGGATTATAGCTTTCAAAAGTTATTTATTTTTTGCTCTCATAATGACTGATGTACAGTGTTTAGCAGCAGTAAATCGAAGAAAATTCTGCTTTTACGACACTTCAAATGATCAACAAAGATAATTCCTGCAACAAACTAACTACGATTTCAAAATACAGTTATTAAGTAAAATTAATTTAAAAAAATTGTGTTCTTGTAAATTAGTTTGATATCATTGTTTGGGTTTGATTTGATGCTAAAAAATCTCACTTAGGCAAATTAAAACTTGTCTGCTGGGCTGAAGTAAATCAGTGCTAGAGTCTAAACAGAAAATATATCAGCTGAGTTTCTATTAGAACTTTTAATCTGGCTACATACCTTACAATGTAGGCTTGATTACTAGCTGCCATTAGAAAAATAAGATCCTCTGGACCTTGTTCGAAGGCTGACTGGGGGTGTTTTGTGTCATTGAGCAGTCTTATAATTACCTCACAAGTGACTCTCACAACTATACTAGGGCAACCTAATACAATGCTAGGGGTAACCAGTGATGTACAATAGCTTCCAGGGCTGCTAAGCTCTAATGTTGTAGGCCAATTTGGACCAAGTGCAGTCTTTTAATTCATGTAATTTTGAGCCAACCACAGTTATTTGCAAAAACAGCTCGTACTTTAACTTTTGTGAATATCTCACTGGAAGCCCTCCCCCTACTACTGTTGTGTGTATACAGACCATGATTGTTCATGGTACTTCCATTTATTACTGCAACTTCAATTATAACAGAACTGGTTTATAATTAAGTTTTTTCTCTAATTTTATTCAGGGATATTACACTGCAACAGCAACTGAATATAAAATGCACAGGTCTGGAGGATAACTTTGGAGACAGAATTTTTTTCTCCTGGGGAAGCTTCAGAATAAACCAACCAGATAAAGGAACACATCAAGTGACAACCTCAGATGCTGAAGGTTGCTAAAATTTGCATAAATAAAACATTGTGAAATAAACACTGTGTCATTTCATAATAATAATAATTATAATATTTCCATTAGTGTCTTGATAATTTAAGGGTGGTATAGACGCGTAGTGCACCAGACTCTGGATTGAGCAGTCCTGATTCAAACCATGGCCCCGGTCATTGTGTTGTGTTTTTGGGCACGACACTAATACTCTTATAGTGCCTCCTTCCATGCAGGTGTATAAATGGGTACAGCAAGTTTACTGCTGGGGGTAACCCTGTGATAGACTAGCTAACATCTCATTCAGGAGGGGAGGGGGGGGGGGGAGAATACTCCTAGTCTCTTCAAGCTCCTGAAACTGGTATAAGCTCCAGCCTGCTGGGCAACTTGGCTGGAAATATACAGACTTAATAATTTGACATCAAATGAGTAGGAGGCAGGACTTATTTTTTTCCTGTTACCAAGCTTAACAAATTAAATGAAATACTCTTGGCCAAAAAGCTTGATGACTGTGTCAGACAGAGACAAAACTAACCAGGGTTTTTCTCTTCTGTAATAAGCAGGATAACCACTTGCAAAATAATGAACAGAACCAATTTGAACCTCATTAAGTTTTAAACAATTTATTGAACTTCTCACTTCCACAACATTATTTTGCTGTACATGAAGTCTCCACAAATGTTGTAGTGGAATCACTTTTTAGTTACAACAGATGCAATAAAACATTTCAAAGTGACCTTCTGAAGCTCAAACAATGCAACCTATTATCTTGCTAGAGCCTGGAACAGGCAATACTTGGTCCACTTGGGTAGAAGCAATTTATGCAACAAAATAGCAATTTATTATCTTCTCAGTCCCCCAAATAAACCGAAAAAGACTGAAACATTATTTTGGGTGTTCAAAAGGAACTATAATTCAACCGTGACATAAGAATCAGTACAGTACAAACAAATAATTCGCTTGCTTCTTCAGTAAACTAGCGTCCCTTTGGCGTTCATCTTGATCATCTACAGCATCTTTTTATCTTAAATTGGATTCTCCTAAGTCCCAAAGAACACATAATTAAATCATTTTGAAGAAAACAACATAACTTCCAAAAACATTAGAAATTTGTCGAATGAAAGTTCTGAGCTCGTTACCAACTCGACGCAGGAAACTTCAATAGTATAGACGATTAACACTCAAAAAAGGGACATTTTCGTTCAGTCGAAACGGCGTAAATCGACTGGTGCATACTGGTGCATTATGTTTCCCATATTGGAAATTGTCTAAGCTTTTGTTGTATTATAATTTTACGCCAAGCACCACTCGCTGAAAGCCGTGTTCAACAAAAACGTCCGACCTACTAGACGAAGAGAAAAGTCGGCCATTTTACCTTGTTCGAGAAAATGACCAAATTTACCATGATACGCTTTAAATGTTAGACTTTCGACGCAAAAAACTAACTTACCTATTCCCGACCTATCCAAATCTAATATTTAAGCAGAGAAAAGGCCAGCGAATGTTGTGCAAACAATGATCAAACTGACCCGAAAAACCGCTCGCATCACAACAATCTTCCGCCATGTTGGAAATTGATCAAAATAATGCATTGCGGTCATAGTGCGCACACCACCTGATGCAAGTTATAAACAACTGCTCGAGAAGGCCGGACTGCCCACATTACTTAATAGACGACTTCAAGACCTCTCTATTCTAATGTATAAAGTTAAACATAACTTATCATAAGTTATGCCCCTATTATCTCAGTAATTTTTTCAGCAATAACTCCAGTACGTATAACTTAACACAATCTGACTTTACAATGCCTAGGTTTAACTCGGTGAAATACGGTAAGCTCTCGATCAGATATCTAGGACCCAAATTGTGGTCAAAATTACCAAAGAGCATAAGAGAGGCCACATCTCTCAGCATTTTTAAGACGAACATCAGAAATCTTAACAATCTTGATGCATTATTAGATGATGGGTGCAGAGGCTGTCCGCTCTGCTCCTCCTAAAGAATTTTTAATTATGTATTATTGTATTATATTTTAACTTAGATTTAAATTTTATTATTGTAAATAGCCATAGTTTTTTAGCATTTTCTTTTATTTTAACCCTTTTTAGGCGGTGACGCAACGCCTATATGCTGTGGCCCGTGGACGGGCAATGTTACGATTACTCCAACCGAGTAGCACTGGGAACTAGGCACTTTGTTGTTTACTCAGTTTTGGTACGCCATCTTTGATTGTCATGAGTACTGAATCAACTTTAAGAGCATCCATCGGCAAAACGCGTTTGATTTCTAACGTACAGTTAAACAGAGTTTTGGGTTCAAGGGAGAATGATGTACTGGATAATTGTGAGCTCGCTTAAAGAACTTTTCTACCGTTATACGTGTATTCGAAGTCGGCATACGTGATGGCAGACTAACTTGACTGATGTTGAATTTGACGAGTGAAGGCCGGTTAGTGTCATAATTTTTGAAACCTTTCCAAAAGGGAGACCGATGGCAGCAGTATCTTGATTAGATTGCAAAGGTGAGCTATCTGAAATCTTTGTTTGCTTTGACGTGCATTGTTGTCGATAATATTTAAGTTTAAGTTAATTTTCTTTTCTTTTCCCTTCGCGACTCGCCATCTTCATTTTACTGCTTTTGATAATATTTATTCGGGTATTTATCTCAGGCCATTAAAAACAAAACAGTGACGGTATCCGTATTCCTATTTGTACGAGAAGCCAGAATTAAGAATTAAGAAATTAAGAAAGAACTTCTACCCTATTTCTAGTAAGCGGTGTTGACTTCATTACATTTCAGACCATTTCAATACGGTAGTGTCACACAATCTTCAGTATGTCAGCATCGACTAGGTGTGGAAATCAATCCTGGGCCTTTCTGTTGCTAAATGACGAAGTTCATAATGATTTAATGTATTTATCGTATCATACTGTAAGTTTGTAATGTATTGGAGGTTCGTTTTGTAGTCAAGGCAAATAAAAATTAAAATGAATAAGAAAAATGCAATTTCTGGGATCATTGTAAAGCGTCATCGCCTGTGCATGCATGTATGCGTGCCGGTTATTTGTTATGTCCCTGTATTAGTGGGGGAGTTTTCCCCAGCTAGGTGGTTTACGACATTTTAATAAAGTTTCTATTCTATTCTATTCTATTCTATTCTATTCTATTCTATGCACGTAACACTGAAAGCCGGTGTAAATAAATGCTTCAGCTGCCCGAGACCCTTCGACTTACCATGAGCTGATTCCTGCTTGCTTGGCCGCCTGTTGTTGAGCGAATCTTTTCTCGGCAGCAAGAGCCCGCTAACAAAAAAATATATTATTAATTGCAAGTCTTATTAATATTTTAGCCCGGACAGATATTTAAAGCAATCTAATTCAAATGCCCGGAATATCAAATTTTATTGTGTTGGTAAGGCAAGCGTCTTTGTTTTGTACCACGTTATCGACATTTTGCTATCTCAGTCGGCATGAAACTAGAAAAGGCAATAGGCCATTTCCGAGTTACTCTTTGCCTCGGTTTAAAACGCGTCTACGTGCGAAACCATTCTAATGAAAATGGTTTTGATTTTCATGAAAATAGACCTGTAGGTGAAACACATTTTCATATGGTTTCGCACGTAGACTCGTTTTCAAACAGACGCAAACGGTAACTCGGAAATGGCCTATTGTAATTGTCTACGATTTAGGGCAGCGTAGCTTTATTTCATGGAACTGGACATGTTTTGTTTATCGTGGTGTCAAAATATTGCATTGTTAGTAAAATCTGCACCTTTTCTCTGTCGCTCAAAGCCTGCAGTGCTTTCTTCTCTTTTTCCTCCTCTTCTTTTTTTTCGCTCAAGAGCTTTTTGTTCCTACACAAAATAAAGATTCGCAATATTTGTGATGGCCACTTCGGTTGTAACTCGTACGAAAATTTCACATTAATTACACATAAATTTGCAAATAGAGCAAACTACTTTGATGAGAGGCACGGTGGCCAAATGCTTTGTGCTCTGGATTCCGGATCGAGCAGTTCGGGTTCGAGCCCTGGTCGGGGCACTGTGTTGTGTTCTTGGGCAAGACACTTTACTCTCATAGTGCCTTTCTCCACCCAGGTGTTTAAATGGGTAACGGCGAATTTAATGCTAGGGGTAACCCTGCGATAAACTAGCATCCCATCCATGGGGGAGTAGATGCTCCTAGTGGCTTCATGCTACGGAAATCGGGATAAGCTCCGGCCTGATGGTCCTCTAAACTCGAACGCAGACTTTACCCTTTAGCTTACCCCTTGTTATTGTACTAGTTGGGAGTTCTAATTTCGTGACGTCAAAACAAGCACTTCCTTTTTAGTGGTGATTAGTTCGCTCCTTAGCTGTCATTACCTTGTACCTACACGCTTGATTTTGTATTACCATTTTAAAGAGAAAACACGCTTTCATAATGTCACCTTTAGTCTCTGTTTTTGAGCTTTCTTCTGCGCTTTCTTCCTTTCGGTATTTCGTTTCTCCTTTTCATTTTCCATTTCTAGTGTAAGAGCACTTGGAATCTACAAACGGACATCAAGGTTAATTTTTTCAGTCAGTTGAGTCAACTTTTGTGATGATGATGGTGGTGGTGATAATGGTGATGATGATGATGCAAAACAAGATTATTCAAATTCGAACCACGCCACTCCTCCGAATAGAGGAGGTATAACTTAGTGGCGATTATAAGAATTGAAGCATTCTGATTGGTCGAGAAGCTCGGCTTATGAGGCTATATTCACCACGTGCGAGGTGATTATAGCTTTGAAGGCTTGGTTACTTAGCCACGCCACTTTGACATCCAGGCAAGTAAACATGGCCGCTCTTGCTGAATGAAAATGTCTTTGATTTGAAAGAAACCAGTCCAAGTCCTGGATATTTTAAACATTGGGAATTTTTTAAATTAACTACATGTACCAAGGCTTTTGGACTGAAAATATTTTCAAGAGATGGTTCTCAAGGCATTAGAAATGATCGTAAACACGGCGGTTTTGGCGATCGACGAGGATCGATTGAGCGAACATTATTTGGTTCTCTTCTCATCGGAGCTACTCCTTTTCGAAAGGATTCGCACATTCGCTTAGAAGTCATCAACAATCATACAAAGGTACCGGACATCAATCTTTCTCATAGTGATTGTTTTGTTCCGTTTTATTGCTTTAACTAAATAAATTCTGATTGCAATCGATGAATTAAACTGGTTTACACCGTATGCAAGCGAGCACTTGTGTTTGCTATTTTCTTGTTTGCTATCTCAATGCTATCGTTATTTTGAAGTTCTTGATGATCACCTCTAAAAATTATACTAAAACAATTATTCAACTCAGGCTCCGTGATTATTGTTGAATAATCCCCTCGACGAATCATTTCGCCTTCGGTGAATAATTGTTAAATATGTGGACGAGACAAATGATATAAACGAGGCAATAGGAAAATGGGCAAACAAACGAGGAAATTGAGCTGCAAGCCTCATTTGCATGTCATTTCACACGTCATACCTGTGCTTTAGCGTAATCATAACGGTCTGGATACGACGCCATAAATCGGCGGAATACATTTCTTGTTTCCTTGCTGCCAGCAACAGTAAAAGGAGTTCTTCCTTTATCATCCCTGAAACACAAAGATATACGAGAAAAAATAAGACGCGCCTTAAATAAGACACGAACTGGGCGTCCGAGACTCTAACAACTCTCGGCGCGACTAAAACAGGAAGCGGCTTATTTTGGACCAGGGTTTTGAGCTGGTCTTGTTTAAGACGCGTCTCATTTCAGACGTGAAATTGCTCGAGTAAACGGGTCATGGGCTTGTTCGCGTCTAAACAAAGACACATACTGGATGTATGAATGGTACAAAATCAATCTTTGCGACTTAAAAAAGCGCTTTGCTTGTATCGATGCTTCTAATTCGCGACTTATATAGATAGTCCTAATGTGCTCGTGCGTTAATTTCATCCTTATGTAGGAGTGACGCGTAAGACTCAAGCCGTAATATTCAATGATAATTTTGCAACTCTGAAGGGATCCGTGCTCTCTGATTGGTTGTTGCTAAGATCTCGCAATAAAAAACAAATCAGAGTTGTCCACTCAACTGATCTCCAGAAGTGCTAATTTGTGAATCCGCTCAGCATGGAATTTTGTAGCGAAATTTTAAACGTTTTCGAACGGAAGAAACCGAGATGTAAAATGAGCAGCGAAAAAGAGACGCTTCTTCTCTCTTCTAGAGTTCTCATTTTGATCACTGAAACCCTGTTTATGTCCATTTTAGTTTCTACAGTAAAAAAAGGATGATGGGCATCTTTATTCTTATGACATTCATGCAGAATTTTCTATGGAAGTGCAGGGAGAAAACAGTTATTGATCTTCCCTTAAACCTACTTCACTGCAGGATCAGCTCCACACTCCAGTAACCTTAACACGATTTCCGTTCGTGACGAGCGTGATGCTACGTGAAGCAGCGTGTCACCACCTTCGCCATTACGTCCATTTATAACATCCTCGATCCTTTTTGATGGTATCTCTCCATTACTCTGTTGGACAGCTCCACATCCATTTGTAACCTCTAAACTGGACGCTTGTTCATTTGAAGTGACTTTTGTGGATTTTGCATCCTCCTTAATATCAGGATCAGATTTGGAATCGTCATTAACGTTCTCATTTAAATTACGCTCATGTCCTTCACAAGTTCTGTTAATATTTTCTTTAGCGTCACTTTCTAACAATTGATTCTTCTCTAGGCTAGATATATCAGATTTGCTAGCATCTTCCAAAGCTTGGCTTGTTTCTCCAGGTAAACGGGTTTCACTAGAATCTGACTCAGGTTCTCCAGAGCTTTTGACGTTCACACCAAGAATTGAAGAAATCACTTCTTTGTTTTCTGACACAATAGCACAGTAAAGTCGATTCCACAAGTGTTGTTCAGGGGAAACTGAAAAAAGTGGATTAGATAAATTTTATCACACTCAAGTATGGTTATATAAACGCGAAATAAAGAAAATTGCAAAGCAACTTTGCATAATTGATACATGGGTAAAGGGTGAAAAATAATTCTCCGACCCCACTTTTTTGGTCCCCTTATTCATTTTTACCCCCGGGAGCGACAAACACGGCTCAAAAAACACGGTTTCGTGAAAAACAATTGCTGGATAAAAGTCTTTCTAACACCATTCTTAGAATTTTACTCGGTCACCTAGCCTTCCAAAGAAGTAAAAATAGATAAATTCTATAAGCTCACCTTCTTCTCCATTGCGCAACATTTCCACTGACTCACTCTTTTTATTTTTAGCTTTCTTCTTTTTCGTTTTCTTAGACGTTTCTTGAGGCCTTGTTTTAGACTCTATGCTGAGCTGATCTTTGTCGCCATTTTCAGTAGAAACTATTTCTTGTGAATCATTTTTCGTTATTTCACTGTTGCTATCGACAGTTTGAGTTTCTTGCCACAATCGAATTTTATCATCATCATCAACCGAAGGCAAATTTTCCGTTGGTTTTGTCTGTGTTAGCTCCATAAGGAGTCCCTGAAGTTCTGCATCGCTGTCCTTCCCTATCACAGGAACAAACAAAAAAATAAGGAGAGTAATAGCATGTGCAGCTATAGGTTTTTTTTTTTAACGATGTGACGTGGCAAAATAATTTAGCTGAAGCCGCGAGAAGAACGAATGTTTTCCTCTCCATTTTACTCGCTGTTTTTCCGATCGTTTTGTCAGCTTCGCTTATATTATGTTGCCAGCTTTCCTGATTCAGGGCTGCAAATAACAGTCGGTCATCGGCCGACCAAAATTTGCTCATGTCCAATGAAATCCCAAGTGTGTTCAGACATGATATCCGGACAATTTTTTTTATTGTAAATCATTTTACGGCAACAATGAATAAAATTCAACCTTTTGTTTTTGGTGATGTCCGACCACAATTTTGTTTTGTCCGACCAAGATGGTGTCTTAGTAGGACATATGTCCTTTCAAGTAAAAAAAAAAATTTTGCAGCCCTGCTGATTTAAAACTTAAGAAAACACTTTTTTGGTTTGGGTAATTCATACATACATTCATACATAAAATTTAAAAACTAATTAAAAACTCTTTAAGTTTCTCTCGGCTAAAGGTTACTAAAGCTGGTTCACGAGTTACTTGATTCTTCAAAGCATAAAAGTAACAAGACGAGACTTACCTAGTAAATGAACGCTGGATAACTCCTGATGAACTCTTTTCACTTCATTGAATGTCGGTCTTCTTGTTGGGAAAGGTATTGTTCTAATGCGCGCATCATCTTGAAGAGGAGAAAACGTTGTATCTATCACTTAATCCCTCGAGCACATATAGATTTCTTTTTATTTGTTAGCACAGTCGAAATCCTCCTTAACGGGTATCACTGAATTTGCTTTAGCCTACGAGCAGGCTCTCTCTTCTGGGGCAACGTAAGCGCTTTTTTATTATTATTTAAAATAAAGTTTTATCTATCTCTTCGGAGGCAACGGCACGGCGAGCGAGCGAGTCAGCGCGAGCGAGTCAGCGCGTACACGTGTTGCCCCCGAAGAGAGAGCCTGCTCGCATGCTATATCAATTGCAAATAACACCCCTTGGTTCATATAGCATACCTTTCTTAAATGGAGGCTTTTTCCCTCCAAAGAACATTCCTTTGTTATAAGCAGGGGTCCTGATGAATATCCTGTCACACTGCTCCACGTGCTTGGACCACGCCTCCAAGAGATCCTGAACCTCCTGTTCGTAGAAAAAAAAAATCAGATGTCGATAAACAAAGAAAACCTAGACTTGCCACAAGTCGAGTTTTATAAGCGAACGAAGCGATCCCTGGACCGTGACCGGCAGACATTTTGTGAGGTGCTTCAATATTCCACCCACTGGCACCTATTTATTAACCTGGGAGAGCAGTATCTTGAGCTTACTGACCTGTAACAGAGCAGCTTCATTGTATCGTCTCAAACTTGCTCCTGCAGACCTACATGTAAATAATAAGATTATGAGAAATCACTCAAGTGACAGACTTCAAGAATGCAAATGAAACTCAGCTTCCACAGCAATTGATACAACACTCAGTCAATATGAAACCTGAAGTACTTATGAAATTATGGACAAAATGCAGGCGCAAACAGGTGCTACTAATCTTGTTAATACCCGCACTGATAATAACCTGCACATTGAAACTTGTTGTGGCTTTTCAATGTTAAAAAATTGGTAAAAGTCAAAGGCCAACATTAGGTGTCTTCATTTTTGTTGCTTTAATTGTTAGTTCCGGTAAAAATGTGATCATAAGACTTTGTTGAGCGAAAATACTCACTACAGCTATAAAACCCACAGCAATTTCAGCATAAACTGTCCACAGAAATACAGATTTTCCTTAAAAAAAACACGGAGTGCCTTGTAACTGAATACATACTCTAAATATTTAATTAGAACTTGAAAATCCTAATGCTTGAAAAAACATTTTTTAAAAAACCTCTGGATTGCCTCAAATTCAAACCATACAAGAAATTGCCCCACAAGAAAAACTGTATGGCATTTGATGTAACTCTCTTAACTTTCTACAACTGCTAGTAACTAGGCAATTACATTATTTAACTAAGGCAATTAACCCTTTTCCCAAGCTTCAAAATGGTTTTAAAATATCTTGCTTGCCCTATATATGCTCTTAGTTGTGAGAATTCAGCACTTGTCTAAATTAGCACAATGTCTTTTTGATGTTTTACACAATTTTCAGACATTTATGTTTGGCAGTGTGTTGATACTGTTAGGGGAAATTACATCTTGATCAGCCATGCACTTACTTTGGTTGCTTTCCACCCTGCTGCGAGTCCCTTGCACCCTGCGCAGTTCCTCTCTTGGCTCTCACTGTGTATCGATGGAAAGTTTTGTGTGTCAAAACATCTTTCCCACTGAACACTGCTCCAGCAAAGTGGCCTCCTGCCGTCATTAATATAATCCAGTAACATTTCTTTGGTAGACTTGTAAACAGTGAGAGTGTTTCTTCTGGTGTAGCTGGGATATTCTGTTATCAAAACATATAAAGGGGCCTCTATTAGTAGAAGAAAGAAATTCCATGGACCACAAAAGAACGATTGCGTTATATTGATAAGCGTAAGCAAAATAACACCAAAATGTGCCTTCGTTTTCAGAACTGGTTTTGGATAAAAACTTTTAATTATGTAATAATTTTGTAAGTGACACCAAGGCAGTCCTCTGCTTTAGTAAAGGGTAGGTAGGTAGGTAGGTAGGTAGGTAGGTAGGTAGGTAGGTAGGTAGGTAGGTAGGTAGGTAGGTAGGTAGGTAGGTAGGTAGGTAGGTACAGTAGGTAGGTAGGTAGGTTGGTAAAATGAAGTAGGTAGGTACGTAGGAAGGTAGGATTAGTTAGATAAAAATTTGTTGGAAGGTGTAGGTAGGTAAGAAGGCTGTAGGTGGGTAGGTAGGTAGATAGGTAGGTAGATGAGTGATAGGTAGGTAAATGTAGGTAGGTAGGTAGATAGTAGGTAGATGTAGGTAGGTAGGTAGGTAGGTAGGTAGGTAGGTAGGTAAGGTGGGTAGGTAGGTAGCTATTTTGGGTGGGTGAGTGAATGGCTTGGTAGGTATACATTTTCAATTGGTACAGGTAGGTACCTTGACTGAATATAACACGCTGCGATAAACTGACAACACTTCTCCCTCTCCACTGACAAAGAACACCTTAGGGTGTTGTCGTCCAGTTTGGCGTGACTGGTTTTTATCAGTTTCCTCAGGAAGGAGGTCATTGATTGAAGGTTTACTGCACTGACTTGACTCCAGAGTCAGGTCGCTGTCACTGTCTGAATCACTGTCAGACCCAGAAATACTGGATACCTCACCTGGAAGAAAAAATACTATAGTAAGTTTTACAAAGTTTACCTGACACACATGTATAATAGCGTAATCTATAAACCTTGAGGGTGCATTTTTTCCCCACAATTTTCAGTGGTTATCCGGATTTTGGCCACTTTTCAAAATTTCAAAATTTACAGGATCTGAAGTTACATCAAAATTAGATGTCGTCAGGAGAGTTATAATTTAAACATTTTTAGTTAAATTATAGTGGGGTTGTTTTCTTTATTAAAAAGAAAACAGACAATGCCCAATTTCCTCTATGGTGCATGCCTGCAGGGAGTCATGGCATTGTATTCATCGTTGCTAAGTCTTCCACATGGTTTGATAAATACAACTACACTGTACCATGATTCCCTGCAGACGCACACCATACAGGGAATCAACAAGCAATACAAGGCAATGTACAGTGACCATTACTAACAACAACATGTACCAGAAATAGTTTCTTCAAATGCATCTTCTGACAGAATTGGTTTGTCCAGCAGTTTTTGCTTCAAGTTGAATCTGTGCCAGTCTAGCTTGAAGTGTTCTCTCTGCAGCATTAGAATAATCAATGTCACTCATTTAAAAAAAACATACTGCTTAACCAACTAAAACATTTATTATCTCTATTAATTAATGCTCACAAATTAAGTGTTGTTTCACACAATATGCATATCCCCCTTTTTTTGGTTTAAACCCTCCTACCCCTTTGAATGAAAACTTCCTTGGGGTGGGTAGGATATTTCCTAAAATCTCACAGAGTTATAAAACTGCATATTTTTTATGCATTAATTTACTTTAAAATGTTTCAAAATTTAGAGGCACAATGGCTTAATCACTCATTGTGCTCTTGAGTGGGGTATTTGTTCTTGTTCCAGAAAATATTCGCACCCCCCAAACGTATGGTTTTCATGGGCCCCCCCCCCCCAGAAATTTGAGTGTCGGGGGTCGACTGTCTTGTGGTGTTTCAATTTTCTGTTCTTTAAGGCCTGGTAATACTGGCAACATTTTTGTTCAACTTGTCTCCCAACATTGTTGCATTGCAAGTTGAGCGAGTTGTTGCCCGTATTACTATGGCACGCTCAACTTTTCTCGCAACAAAATAATGTCAGTGTTGCAAGTTGCAACAACATGTTGCACAAAGTAGAACCAAGTTCTACTTTTTGCAAAAAAAATTTCGACTTGCAACACTAAATTTGTTGCGAGACAAGTTGAGCGCGTGGTAGTAATACGGGCAACAATTCGTTCAACCACAACAATGTTGCAAGACAAGTTGAACAAAAATGTTGCCTATATTACCGGGCCTTTAATCCCTTTGTTGAGACTCTTAAAATTTCATTCAAGTTATAGCCCTCCCCCCTTAAGCTCCTTTTCCTTTCTTTTCTGAATAACCTCCCCCCCCCCCCCCCCCCCCCCCCCCCTCCCCCCCCCCCCCCCCCCCCCCCCCCCCCCCCCCCCCCCACACACACACACACACACACATCAATCCACTCAGAATTTCCAGTGACCTTCTTTGGGGTGTGAATGGATATTGTTTTGTAGCCATCTGGACAATACTGGTGTGATGTTTCCTTCTAACCTGCCCTGAAGGAAAATTAAACTCAGGGTACCTTGAGAAAAATAGGGCAATCAAGTAGCAGTACTAATGATTAATTATATATGGAGACTGACATAAATATTAACCCAGCCACTGGACTCTGAAAAAGCTTCACTTAACCTTTTACATCTGAAGAACTGCCCTGACAGACCTCGAATCATTTATTCAAAGCATTTCATGTACACACTGTAGGTACGTAAGTTATGAGTACCTGGATTTCAACAGACTCAAATACAACTTGGCAAACAGAACAGCTCATTCCAGGTTTGTCTCCAGCAGCTTCAGATTCAAGCGATTCTTTATTCAAAAACAAAAACATAAAATTAACACACACTATGTTAACAGTACCATCACCATCAGCCACCAACTACACTGTTTCTTTTTTTTTTTTTTTTTTTTTTTTTTAAGGAGTAACACAGTGTAAAGTCACACTCACGGCAGCTGGGGTATTTTGCAGAACCCAGAATGCAAAATGATGGTCCGTTTGCTTGCGGTAAGCTTTCACCCAGTTTGCTTGCGGTAAGCTTTCACCCAGTTTGCTTGCGGTAAGCTTTCACTCTGGTTGCTTGTGGTTAGCTTTTATTTGTTGTTTAGGATATTATATTAATGCCGATCCGTCTTTCCACCATTCCACCATTATGCATTCCGCGTTCTTCAAAATACCCCTGTCGTCACACTCAGGCTAAACTGGCTCACATTGCTGTACACTAGCTGGCTAATTCTCAGAGAATGTACATGTACATGTACGTGTTGGACTGGTTACCTCCCTTACCAGCCCACCTCAGACTGTCTGAATCAGGCTAGCACTGCTGAGGTTTATCAGGTTTCAGTAGGAATGAGCAAGCTATACATTGTAGTGTACTGTTACCCCAGGCTGAAAGGCTTACTCTCAGCAATTTGGGAGCAGCCTTCTCTAACAGATCACAGTGTTACTATACCCATTTAACCCCCTGGGTAGACAGGGGGTAGGGGGGGGGGCGGTTTTTTTTTTTTTAAAAAATTTTTTGAAATTTTTTTTAATTTTTTTAAAAAAAAAAAAATTTGGGGGAAAAATAAAATTTTTGGGGGGGGAAAAAATTTAGAAATATTTTTTTGGGTTAAAAAAAAAACCCACCACCCCCCCCCCCCCCCCCAACAAATATACACCAAATAGCCCCCCTGGGGTAGACAGCACACAGCAAGAGTAAAGTGCCTTGCCCAAGAACATAAATTCACTATACACAGGCCCCCACGGCCCAGCCATGATTAAAACCAGGTCACTCAATCTAGAGCAAAGCATGCTAACCATTATGCCACTACCTTTTATTTTTACTGAAGTGAATTCACCAAGCAAACTCCCAGGGACATTATTTTCTCTCAGGATTAGGCGGATTTATAATTAGGTGATTGATTGACAGGTCAAGCATGCCATAATTTTTTTTTAGTAATTAAGCTGTCTAAAAGATTGCATAAATTTCAATTAAATTCGTTTCAATCGTGGATGGATTCATGTTTCAATATATGATTAAGCTTTAATATTAAGTTTTTAAAATAAAGCCTAAGTAAATTATAAACTTGAGAGTTCTAAATCACCATCAAACAATTAATCTGAACAGTACATTACCCTTTTCGTGGTTGCGCTGTCCGCTCACTGGTTTAATCTGATCATCGTTGCTTGATCCATTTCCAAGATCTTTGCCCACAATACGAACACCCCTCAAAAGATCGTTCAACTCTTGGTCAAAAAGCGATACACACGACGACCTTGAATTCGATGTGGTCGCCATTTTAACACACGAAACACTAAGGACTGATCCTGCCTTCCTTTGATAATCCTATCTGACAGACCTGTGAACTTGAATATGTTTAGCGTTGATGAACCTTCCTAGTTGAAAGTGAACTTATTCTGGAATGTCTGTTGGTTTTATATCGGCTTTCTACTGTAATTGCACCACCACATTTCATCATCAGAAACCTATTTTGGGGAAATACGTAACGCCACCAGGCCTTTTAACAATGAATTTCTCCTATGTGCTTTTATAATTGCCTTTGTCTCACTGGTACCGACTATATCGCGACGTATTTGTCAAAATATCTTATTTGTTTTTGAATTGTAACCAGAAATTTCACACAATATCAAATCGAGCGCAGTTCGGAAGCCATCTTGAAATCTTTTGTTTGGTGGTTCCCATGCCCAACCGCGTCGAACGATTGCGAGGCTAAAAAACAATACTCCCAGACGCGCGCGTGGAATCATGAGAACACGCAAATTTGCCTGGGATTCTGTTTTACTTCGCGGCTACTAATTTGCATTTGGTTGGCGCTCCTTTTCTCGTCCCGTTTCTCCCTGCAGAGAAACGGAAAAAACAGTGCCACTTTCAACAGATGACAGTAGGGCAATGGGTGGGGAGAGCTGGATCACGGCTCGGGGCGCTTCTTATTACTTTTTCTTCCCTTATTGGGGTTCGTCTCTTGGGAGTCTTTAATACTTAGAGTGGGACTCCTTTCGGCTTTTCGGCGTGGGTCCGGTGCTTCTGGGATCTTCTCTCGTTGTCGGCGGCACCTTCTCATTTCCTTCCTGTCGGGGTGGTCGTGCTCGCGCCTCATCCTGACAGGGGGCGAAACGAAGGTAAAACGGGCAGAAATGTAGCGACGAAAGTTTTCTCTAAGAACGGCAACCCTTTCGTCGCTACTATTTCTGCCCGGTTTTCCTTCGTTTCGCCCCACTAACTGCCCCTGGGTCTCCGAGGATGAAAGAACTGTTGCCTCGTTAATATCTGGAAGGCTGCTTGGATTAACCTTGTCCCCAGGGGCCTTCTCGATCTGATCTCGGCGACGAGTTTTCGCGAAAATGGCGGCTCGTCACGATTTTTTGAATAGAATTCGTCACCGAGAAGGCCCTGGGGACGAGGTTGGCTTGGCTTCCACGAGCAGCGCACAAGAAAAGGAGTGAGGCGATGGTGGGGCGTCGGGGGTGGGGAGTGGGTGTGGGGTAGGGGGGAGGGGGGGAGGGGGGAGGGAGAAAATAAGAAAGACAAATATAGTTCAATCTCAGTCTTTTAATTGTTTTAAAATATTCTTTTATATATATTCTTCAAGTACAAAAAATAGCTTTAGCATTGAAAAATATTGTTACCACGTGTCCTCACTAGCTTTTTGCTTACTTTACATTTAAACACCTTCTTACGAAGTTATCAATTTATTCCAAAATTTAATATATTAATTCATCGCTCCATTATTGATAAATAAATTTATTTATGCGTGCCAGCCATGCACCAATCCAACTCGAATCCAAATTTCAAGTCATATTTTGAACTGCAATACATTTAATTCAAGTTCAATGAGGTAGAAAAATAGCAAAAAATATTATACAACACACCAAACAGAAACAAAATCAAAAACGGTTGCACCCCCGTGTCCTAGCCCCTTACACTATCTGGAGAATCTACTTTACGCTTATTTCAGGGAGCAAGAACAAAATGTTCGACTTTTATTAATAAAGACGATTTCTTGTTTCACTTATTCAGTTTGTTCACTACATTCACGGCCAGGATTTCAGAAGATCTATGGTTTGTTGTTTCGTCTTCGCATTCCGAGGCAAAAAATCCCTGTATTTCGAGGTCCAGTCTTTGTTCAATTCAACCTCTTTTGTCGCCATTTTTTCTTTTTCCATGGGATGAACAGCTCCATTTATCTCGGGTTTATCCACGAACTCAACAAAGCAGTTTTCGGGGCTCTCACAGGGAGCGTTATCGAGCTCCAAAAGTACCAACTCGCTTTTCTCCTCCTTACCAGGACGTAGAACATTCTCTGGAACGTAGAGAGTGATCTGGGGTCCAACAACAGGCCAGTAACGGCCAATGTTGAATCCGTTTACGAAAGCCTGGCCCTGAAACACAGAGGAAAATAAAGAGGTTTACCATCAACTACGCAAGTAATTTGACTTTTGCTAGGAGAAGTGTTTTGACAGTTAAGAAAAAAATAAAAAGCTAAGACGCTTTCAATCGGGTTTCTCTTTCCTTGAGGGTTCCCAATTGGCTAGAAGAAACCCGTGCAACGTATACTAGAGAAAACATGCATCTTTCGTCTTTCACCCAATCAGAAAACTAAAACCTTGATTTTAGCACAGTCGATAGTAACCCATCCCAGGTTCACCAAATTGTTAATTATGACTAACTCGGCGACGCGAAGGGGTTCAGGAGCAACGCCGACGTTTGCGAGCGCGCAAGTGACGTCACGCTCAACGATCACACAACAACCGAATGACGGACGATTTCCTCACTTCTCAGCCGGTGTCTCCACTTCCATCGACTTCGCCTTTCCTTCTTTCACTCGCACGCTTGCTTTCGGCCTCGTGGGGGATTTTCATTTGCTTCTTTTTTGACCTTGCGCGCTTCGCTATAGACTTACGATTGCCGTGAACAGCGTGTTTTTGCAGCTTCGCTTCAAGTTCTGCTTGGTTCATCAAGTGACTAAAGCTTCTTTACTCAACTCGTTGTAAGAAACAATGTATTTCAGCCAGGAAGCATCTCCCCCTCCCCCCAGCCCGCAACCATTCCTCCCATGTTAATTGGAAATAACAGCTCCACAAGAGCAGAAAAGCGCCAGATAATTGAACTATGAAATCATCAACTGGGGATATCGCCAGCTTGATGTACACCAAATTCGCAGGAATAACGTTAGAAGCAATGTACGGCATCCAAGGCTCGAGACTAACGGTAGCCAACTGGCCACAAACAGGCTAGTAATGCTAGAAATTCACTAGTTTTGGCTAGCAAGTACTGGGCTTTCACTAGCCAGATTGGCTAGTTACAATTTCAGGAATTTGATTAGAAGAAACCCTACATCAAAATCGACTAAAAGAGAACAGAACTCACAAGTACACTGTCGTAACATATTAAATTATCAAAGAATATCGCACAAGCTGAAATTACCAAAAAGTAACCTAAAATTAACCCAAAAGATAAATGATGACAGAGCCAGTGAAGACGGCTAAGTGCCTCTGCCCAATCCTAAGTTAGCTTGAGAGTTTTGTCTAGTAGAAAATTAGTTTTGGCTAGTGAAATCAAAGTTGTCACTAGCCAATAGGGTAGCTAGCAAAAACGTTAGTCTCGAGCCCTGGGCCGCATCTGGTTGGGGAATTTAAAATTTCGAGCGTAAATTTTTTTTACACAAACGCCTTTTTACCTTAAACCATCCAGGAAGTTTAAGAAAAGTGTCCTTTGGGATACCGTCCGGCGCTGGAGGAATATGTCCAGTGTAAAACGATGGAATTTGAACGCTAGCCTCGTGATCATTAACTGCGGTGTGTAATCGTTTCGTATCACCCACAACCTCGTCAAAGTGTAGAGGGTACATCATCCAGTGTTTAAGGACCTCGTTGTTGAGGGTCACATCCCCGAGGATCCCCTTGGGGTCTTGTAAATGAGGCCCATAATTAATACGGCCCATGTTCTCCACCAAGATGTCCAAGAACGCGCCTGCTTCAACTTTAATAGTGGCGCTAGTCTTGCCGTTGACACGAATCAATGTTGCCTGGCGAACCTTAAAAAGTAAAAAACATTCCAATAAATTTATTTACAAAAAGGAAGTTTGAGAGAATAACTTAAATGAATTTAAAATACGGAACTAGAAATTTTAACGGCGCATTACAGCAGCTAATGGTAAGGGGGCTGGACTTTGGATAGAATTTCTCCAACTTTGTTTTGAATTTGTTATAATTACGGTTTTTGGCTGCCGATGTCTCTAGCACGCAAATCCCATGCACTCTCGGTCTGAAATAAACCACCACTTGAGCGTCTAGACTCCAGATAGAATTGAGCGGTCCGGGATCGAGCCCGGGCCGGGGTCACTGTGTTGTGTTCTTAGGCAAGACACATTATTCTCACTATGCCTCTCTCCACCTTGACAGCGGTCAAACGCCGCGAGCGTGCGCTGTTCCTGTGCAATTCCCGCCAAACTTTTTCATACAAAGTCTTACATTTTCCGAAAGCTTTCGCTTTAAAGCCAAAAGTTAATGCCATTCCTGAAAAGTTAAGGTTTCTACGCTGCTTATGGATGGAAAATCTGATAATCATTGTTATCCACTGAGTTTCCCAGCTTGAACTTTTCTTTCACCGTACTATTTCTATAACAATTCCCTACAAAAGTTTGCACACTTTCGAGACAAATACTTAGAAAAGTTCGAGGCGCGAAAACCGGACGTGAGGTCAATTTAACAATTTTTGCGTTTGACCGCTGTGAACTCTCCATCCAGGTGTATAAATGAGTACTGCCGAAAGGTTGTGAGTGCGTGGGTAGGACCTTAGAATTTTACAAAAAAAAATCACAAACCTGATTGACAAAAACTATTCCTCTATCCCGCAGTCCTGGAATACTGATATTCACTGCAGCGCCGCTGAAGGGAATCTTAGTTCGATAAAGCATGAATCCATAGTTGAGTCCAATCTGTTCCATGGTTAGTGTGTCAGTAGAATTGACAGGTCCTAATGGCGTCAGGTACTTTAGCACATCAAAAATAGAACTGAGCTGCAGTGGACATTAAAGTAGGAAGATATTAGTAGTGCTCAGTCCGTATATCCTACACATCCTGGTATAAACTATGATACAAATGAAGAACTGCCAGTCTCATCAGTGATGGACATGAAATTTCTCCCCACAGTGTTAATTCAAAATCATAAAAATAGTCAGGAGAAGTCAGGACATGCCCCATTATAGGAAAATAATGCCCCTGTAAATGTAGGTCTTTAAAATTAACGCAACTTAAACGCGAATTGGAGGGAAAACGTATTTAGAATAAAAGAAATTAACGCTAGGGAGGGGCGATTTTTCAAGCAAATAAAATTAAGGCGGTTTATTAGTCTCTACAGATGTTTTGGCTGTTGTACAAAAACGAAGGATGTCGAGAACTGTTCTTTTGAAAACAAGAATGAACTGGAAATACTGCAGATGAGATTTCGTTATTTCTTTAAGGCTTTTACATTGTATTTTTTTTTTTAATATTTTATATTTTTTCAATATTTTTAATATTTTTTTTTTTTTTTTTTTTTTTTTTTTTTTTTTTAAAAAATTATTGGGGGCCACTGGTTTTTTATTTTTTTTTTTTATTTTTGTGCTACCCTCGTTAAATAAAGAATTTACTTACTTACTTACTTACATTGTAAAAAGTTGAAAAATCATAGTGTGCAAAAGGTTTTTGTCTCCTGGGGTGAAATTAAGGTATTGGAAATCAACGTTTCACTTAAATAATGCCGCGGAAATTAACGCCACTTAAACATTTTAAGAATTCGCATTAATTTTATAGAGGGTTAATTTGCTATAATAAGGTACATGTAATCACCAAAAAGAAGTTGCCTTGATGTTTGTTCGAATTCTCCAAACTAATACTATAAGAAAATGCTTGGAGTCCAATAAGGAAATTTTGTTTGTTGACAATAATTATGGTTTAAAGGGTTAAAAAAAAACTTATAAAGCATTTCCTTTTGTGTTAGTAAACCAACATGGGTATCAAAAAAACTCTACAACAAATTATTCTTGAGGACCTTGTAAAGGAATCAAAGCTCAGTAAAGTTGACCACAGTACCTTACTCATCATGACTTTTCCATAAGCGTACTTCTTAGTGGGTACAGGAACAGGGCCTGGGGGGACTGTGGCATACTTAGCAATGGTCTCCATGATCACAAAGTACTTTGTAGTTGGATCCCCAGCTTCTGTCAGCGGTGCATCGTAGTCGTAGCTGGTGGGCTGTGGTTGATACTTGCGACTATCCTGATAACCATTAGCTCCTAAAGTGTAGGATACGTGAAACACAACTTAAAGATGATTTCCAGTCCGTACTGCGCAGACTCAGGGTTTGTTTTCATTTTTGTTTTGAATTCGTTGAAACGTTACACTTTCTTTTCGGTGATAGCGTACATGAAGTTTTTTAGTTCGCCATTACGGATCGTTTCGTTCAAGAATTCACGATGAGCTAAAACGGCCGTTTGAAATACAGTACCGTCGAGCTTCTTTTACTCGTTATTATTGTTTTTCAAGGATATCTGGCGTTGATAATGAAGAAAAAGGTAAGTTTTGTCCCGGAATTTTTATTTTTGCTAGTAAACATTCTTCTGTTTGTGAGACTCACAAACATTGCAGGCGGAGATTGCGCAGTACGGACTGGAAATCATCTTTAAGTCACCAAGTTTTAGTGCAATTTGAAAAACCCATGAAGGTGTTGGTATAAATTGCAAATCCACTCATAGTGGTTTGGCCTTGCGAAAATGTAATTTACAACTCCTGAAAATTGTTAAAACATCGTTTGGGTACAGACCGGTAGGAAATAAGTGTCCCAAAACTTGACAACGTCGGGCTTACGTTTTCGTTGGAAGAAAACGTTGAAAGAAAAATTTCTTAAAAACCATCGATTGCGGGGTTTTTACATCTTGGAGAATGATTGGAGCCATGCCTTTCTTGTGTTGTTCAAAGGTAATTTTGCTTAAAGATGAATCCCAGTCCGTGCTGTGCAATCTCGGCTGCAATGTTTATGCGAGCCTCGCGCGAAGGAATGTTTACAAGCAAAACTAAAAATTCCGCGACAAACTTACCTTTTTCTTCATTATTAACGCCAGATATCCTTGCAGAACAAATAATAACGAGTAGAAGAATCTTGACGCTATTTAAAACCGACGTTTCAGCTCATCGGAAATTCTTGAACGAAACGAACTGTAATGGCGGACTAAAACACTTCATGTATGCTGTCACCGAAGTGTAACAAAAAGTCTGCGCAGTACGGACTGGAAATCAGCTTTAACAGTGAGTGCATCCTGGTAATTCTAGAATATTTTACACGGAAACTTAGAAAACTTCTCGTGACAGTACTGCAACCTTCAAATGACAAAAAGTGAAGATTCCCTCATTGAAAAAATGCGAGGCCTAAGGTAGCAAAGGGCCATTTTTTGCTCAAACACTGGAGAGGGATTGAGTGATAGTGGGACATTTCTAGCTTCAATAAGGGTACAAGAGGTGAATTGTCAGCCCCGAACAAACCTTGGATTTATTTTTATTAAAAAAGGGGGATCCTTAAGGGATGTCATTAAGGTACGTAACCCGTAACACCTGTTACAGCTGAGTTCACTCGATGTTACCAGAGCAGATGTTAATTGGTGTTATGTTACACTTGCATATACAGTGAATTGCTACAGGTGATAACTTCAATGTTACAGCTACTTAAAAACTTAACGATAGCCCTGGTCCTCTGGGACCCTCATCTACAATTGCCTTAATTAATATACAGAGCTTTATTACTTACCATTCATGAAACCAAAGCTGGTGCCACCTTCAAACATGTACAGATTAACCGAGGCATTCATTGCTAGGATCTTGTCAAGGTACAGTCCGATTGCTGCAGCTTCCCTCGTCTGGTGTCTCTCTGCCCAGTGGTCCAGCCATCCTGGGTAAAATTCTGAATTCACCAGTGGGCCTTTGGGTTGGTACTTGCGCAGGTGTGAAAAAGGAACTGCAGGATCAACACCTGAGATAAACAGAGAATCAAGAGCATATATTAATATATGCTAGTACCTGTTAATGCAGTAAATACATGTAGTCTTCTTGGTGATGACCTTTTTTAAGGCAGTCACCTCTCTAAAACAGGTACCTCCCTAAGTCAGATACATGTTGGTATCCAAGAAGGACAGTCAACTCTCATAGGTGGATACCTCTCTAAGACAATTACAGACACCTCAAGCGGGTACCTCTCTAAGGCAGATATAAGATTGACACCTCTAAGCCTCACTGAGAAGAAAATTGATCTGTCTTATTAAAAGACAGGCACCTCTCTAAAGCGGAGACTTGACCATACACCTGACCTCTGTAAACTATGGCAGACACCTCTCTTACATGTAGGTTCATGTTTTTATACACTTGACTGCAACTCTCCAAGGCAGATACGATAATACCAGGGCACAGTCATCTCTGCTCCTGTGCATCTCAGAATTTAGTTGACAAGGACTTTAATTTAATAATAAAGGTTACACTGAATTCACCTGCTCCAAAGTCCACAGTGGTAAAGAGTGTGGGAAGTGAGCCACATTCAAGCATCCTGTCATTGAAGCCATCAGTAGTAAACAGAATCACATCTTTGCCAAGGTGCTCCTCGAACACAGCTTGAAGATGAGTCATGTATTGATGGTCACAGGTGAAATAACTGCCATATTCATTCTCAATCTGACAAAAACAAAACAACAACAACAACAATCAGTTAATTCATCACCATCTTGCAGCACTTCCTGGTGGTGCATAAGGTTGCATCTTTCTTCAATTTTCTTTTTGGTTTCCGCAATCAAAAGGTTTTACAGGAGTGACTGATTAGCATGCACTGCCCAACCCCCAAAACCTGTGGGACTGCTCTTAAGGTGGATTTCCACTGACGCGTAATTTTACGTCGTCGTCGTTCGTGGCTTCCTGTCCGTGTCGTTTCCTTTCCGTCGGCGTCCCCCTCTTTTCTTGTGATGGTGCTGCCTGAGGGTGTTTGTTTTTCCTTTGGTCATTCATTTTTCTTCTTGTTGTTTCTCTTCCACATGCTGCCATCACTTTGTCCCGCTTGCGTGATTTTGACAGGGCATTTTCTTCCCATCTTTGCCTCGTTCCCTCCCTCGTACCTACACACTTTTCTCTCTCGTTCTGTTTGTTCGTCTTTCTTTCGCTTCTCGTGGTGTTCTCTCTTGTTTTCCGTTCGTGGGCGTTCTGGTTTCCCTGGTGTGGCGTCCGTTGGTTCGTGCGCGGTTGCTCGGTTCCTCCCCTCGCCGTGCGTCGTGCGCGTCACGTCGTTCCTGGGACGTGGCATTGGTTGGACACGTATTCACGCCGTTCGCGCGCGTTTTCATTTCGTTGTTTTTTTTTCGCGCGTTCCGGTACACGCGACAGTGGAAATCCACCTTTAGTCTGGGCTCTCGCCTACAACCTTTTTGGCATGGGTGGCCCTACCAGGAGAAATGAATCTCCAGCCAGCATACTCTTAGGGTCATTCTGAAGCCTCTCCACCGTGACAAGGTGGCAGTCCCACACAGAGAAGAGAAGTTAATTAGTTTCATTTTTTTTCTGAAGACCATTTTTTCACTGTGAAAATAACCACTTTCTGCCCAGGCAAAGTGGTGGCAAGATTTACTTTATGCAGGAGATCTCATGACAGACATGCATGTTGGTGCATATTGTTACAAACATGTACAGGTACAGTTCCCAGGATTAAAAATTGAATCAGATTACTAGTTGGTGTGTAAAACTTGGGAAAAGGGCAGAAAATCTGAATAAGTGTTATTTTCCACTAGCTGAGTGAAACGAAATAAGTGGAAAATGTTTTTCTCACACACCGCTGGGACCTGGGAAAGGGTCATGTGATCTTTGGCGGGCAGTTGTTTTTGTTGCCTCCGCCATTGCTGACCTTTTCCCACCCACCCGCCCTAAGATTTTTAGTTGGTGCAGTATTTTTTGTTAGCTTTGCCATTGTGCAATTTTTCCCTGTGATACAGGATGTACATGTATGGTTTTGTTGAGTTTGTAATAAAGGTCAGGTGGCAGTCGGCCTGGCATGGCTACCAGTGATGTGTGAGAAATGAGCTTAACAAGTAAGGCCCCCAGGAATTGAACTCGATGGTCATTTTATATTACTAGGCTCTTTTATCTGGTGTAATGAAAGCATGCACTTAACAGGTCATGAATTGGAGTTCTGGCACTGACGTACCATACACCTAATTGCAATAAAGGTTGTCATAGAAAAAAGGAAAAAGTCAAATAGGAATTAATTAAATAAGCACATGCATGAACTTTATTCGTACAAATGACCTCAAAATACAAATAAATTAATTTATTTTGTTACTTTTAAACTCAAAGTGTGCAGATAAAACTCGTAAGATTTCTGTAAATGCTACCAGTTATGAACAATTAGGTGTATATCAGAGAAAGCTGAAAGCTGTAAACAGTTATACTCTCCTGTGGAGACATCCACCTAATTTATACACTGACATAACACTGAATTAGCTTACATTATACACTGTACCTGAACAGCAATGATAGGTCCCCCATTAACATACAGAAGAGGCTTTAGTATTGGAAGTAGTACACTCATCCAACGATCCACTGCAGCAATATAGCCTGCCAAGAAATTAGAATGTCTGACTCCTTTTAAGCTATTTTAATTTTGTGATGTTTTAAAGGTGCTAATTTGTCACAGTATTTTACGTAATTTTATTTAACGGTATTTTCATTATTTAAGAACTCTAAACTTCAAATTGGCAGAACAAAAGTCTTTTGTTGGCAAAATCACAGCCAAATAACAAACAATGATGATTTTCGAGCATTGTAAATGACACTTACATGCAAATTGAGATATACTTGAAAAAGTCAGGCCGACACTTTTCAAGTTTACCCGAACGCAATCGGTTTTAATCTTTGTGAATTTTGCCCATCCATGCCCCTTTTAAGCCATTCTGTTTTTCTTTTGAGTTTTTCTACAGTTTTAAGCCATTAATTATTGTGATAATTATTTCAGTTAATTCTATGACGGTGCAGATTCACCAGTTGGTAAGTGACGAAATTGCCTAAATTGCATGACATAGCCCCTTTAAATACATTTGAGAAAACATGGTGGTTTCAGGCAGTGAACAGTACAACAAATTTTATCTAGGACATTTTGTATGTACTACACCATTAAAGCAGTATTTAAACTACATTGTATACTGTCTTGTCTGATGATATTTCCACTGGATTGATCATGGTCTATAACAGGTCACCCTCCCCTCCCTCCTACCCTCATGTCTAGTCATAAAGGGAACAGATCGTACACTGAGCATTTCCACAGTATCGATCTTGCCATGACATTCACTACATCCCCATACCTTTGTCTAATGACGACCTCAACCTTGCTGTTGTGTAATTCCTAAGCAGCCAGGGAGGAAATCCACCCTAAAAATTAAACAAATAAATTTAATGATTAACATTAATCAATAAATACATTGATACCCAATTAATTTAATTACCGGGTAATAATTATAATAATTATTGTCTGTGACTTCAGGATTGGACCACAAATGGTCTGGGTATTTGACTCGAAGATTTTAAAAAATGCTTTAATTTGTAAATAAATTATAAAGTACAAAATTATTTATACTTAAGACAATAAAAGGGTATCATCAAACTGAGTTTCAATACATTATTAGGTTTAACAAAATGTTACACGGATGTTAAAACCATGTACATAATAATATGAATGTAAACTAACAAAATCTCACTCACCAGATCCCATTCAGCACAAATATATGGACCTATACACGCAAGATTATTAAGTAAACAGTCATGCAACAGTTTAATCATTGACAATTAAATTTTGATAAAGTATTTAAAACAAAAAGTGACTATTTCAAACCATAAAGAATTATAAATTAAACTAATTATAGATAGAATTATAGATAACTATAATAACAATATTATTATCTAGATGTCCTGTTGCTTTCCTGAGCTGTGCAATAATTGAATTGGATTGGAATATTAACCCACCTGCTCTCACAATGACCAAGAGTCCTGCTGATTGTGCCATTTGAATGAAACTAGCTAAATCACTGCTGCCATTGAAATTATATTTCCCTTCTTGGGCCTCATGCATGTTCCAAGCAACATACCTAGTATGGAAAATCCTCACATTAGCTATTAAAATTGTTTCACTCTGGATAACATTATCATTGGGAGGTAAGCTCAATGCAGTGCCTAATATGGTCAGCGTCTGACTTCAGATCCACCATAGTCCAACAATCGACTATGATTATAATGGGAGTTGTTGAGTCACTAAAGGACGAGCTTAAGGTTACTGTAGACCTTCAGGGGTGTCTTCCGGAAATTAAATCGTTCATACGCGTGTTTCTTATTACAAAACCTTAGAAAGGTATACTGTATATCACTGTTAAGCTAATAGAATGTAGAATCTAAAGAAACATTAATTATTTTAAAGATTTAGTCTAATGGTAAGCTTGTGCAAGCCTTAAACCGAATTAATTACCTGCTTTCGTGTTCGCACGTATGACCAAACAAACTAGACAGTGTCAATCAGCAGGTAATGGACTACAAAAGTGTGTGAGGCTTTTTGGATATTCCTATTGGTTGCTGAGAAAATCTATCGTAAACTCGGCGATTAGAATTTTTGCTGATCTTGATCGTCACGTAAGAAGGCGTAAAATGCGAAATATTTGAAATATTAAAAAAGCCTTACACACTTTGGCGCGTTAATAACCAAGGAACATTTTGGCCAAGTTTCGTTAAAATCTGTCAAATCTACATACCCTATTAATTCGCTTGAAGCAGTGGAATCCTCGCAAAAATAAAGCCCAAGTTTTTTGCTCCTACTAAGATTTGCAAGCTTATCACACCTCATCAAAGAGTTTGTCAACGCGGTCATGCCGCCGACCAATTGAAACACAAGCTTGCGTCCCCAGAGACTCCTCACCAAAATAGTTCATTGAAATTCACTAAAAACATTATTTTGCAATCAAATCCTGGTCGAATGATTTGAACATGGCTCCGAACCGTAAATTTGGCCCGAATATTTGGAGTACTAGCAGCTAGATATGTGGAAAGTAAGGACAACCAGAATGGATTCCAACACGGGAAAACAAAAGGAAAATGATGCGTTAGCAAACGGGAAAGGACACGAAACCAGCGGCGAAAATAGCAGCCAAAATTGGCTGACCGGCGATCCCAAACAAAGTGCTGCAGCAGGAATGAATTCCTTCAGTATTTAAGCTTTCCCTTGAGTGTTATTGTTCGATTTGTTCTTGAGCTCCAACTGGACATCAATTTGCTTCTGGCTTTCTTCTAATCTCCCTCTTTCATTTTCGTTATCTTTAACACGGTTTTCTTACGAAATTTCGTCCAAGTTGTGTTCTCTCTTTTCGACGAACTCATATCATTTTTTTACAGACTTTTGCATGAAAATTCACTGATCCTTGTTGCCTGACCCATGCTACACAGCACAGCTCTTTCGATGTATTAAATAAAACATTCACATCTGCGTAACTCGAGTCCCCGGATGAAGTTTTCCGCAAAAAATGTACGGGCGCCCCATGTGTATAAATAAGGATTATAACTGTGCCCTTTTGCTATTTATTAACTTTTCTAAAAAGAAGTTTTTCCTCGATATCTCGCAATCATTTAACAATTTTACATTACTTTTTTTCACCAAACTATAAATCAGTGTTTTAGGTTTAGAATGAGCAAAGAAAAAAATTTTTGCAAAATTTGGCCTCTGAAGGTCTACAGTAACCTTAAGTGGTTATCCGATTTTCGTAAAACGGCGGGAACTGGTCTGGATCTGCGCCTGAGAACCCTGCCTGCTGACAAAATCAATCAAGCACAGTTAGCAAGAATAAATTAAGACATGATTAAAACCCATCTTCTAAAAGCGTCTCAAGCCATTTGGTGCAATGTACATTATATCTAGAAGAAATATAAAACCGTGCAGACAGAGCTTTCTATGTAACACATAACTGGTATTGCCAGAAAAAAATACACATGCTGACTGAACACTCTTAAAAACAAAAACAATATTATTCTTACGTGGCCACAGTATTCAAACCAGCATGTTTCATCTTTGTGAATCTATCCATCCAGTGGCACCTTGGGATGCGGAAATAATGCATATCTCCAGAAATAAATTGGAATGGCTGGCCATCCTTCAAAAACTGGTTCCCCTCAAAGTCAATTTTAAAACTTTTCTTCATAATCAATTCTTTCTTCTTTTTTGATCTCCCATTGATGCCCATAAACAAAACCACCGACAATAAAACATGGAGTGAAAAATACCATGAGAACTTCATGATGTTAATTAACCCAAAGTTTCTAAGTGTGTGATCAGGAAATACTTCCCTTATATTATTGTGTTAAACATTTCCGATTGTCTGAAGGCAATTAATTAACTAAAATAAGACCGTGAATTGTTTTATGAAATCTTTAAGTCAATTCCATTGTTTAAAGTGATTATTTATTAATTGCAAAATGCAGGGTTCCTATGTTTTCTCAATATGGTGATCGAACACCGGTAAGAAAGGCTTATCATTCTGCTTGTTTTGACACGACCACCTGGATCAAATATAAACAACAAAAGAAGAAGTAAACCATAAAAAGTTAAATAAAAACGACAATTAAATGTCCGCCTATTCCGGAAGAAACTTTCAATATTTCATTCAATTTCAATTGATTGATAACCAGGTTATTAGCCTTATTATGATGCAGTTATCGACAATAATTAGTTAGATAAGTTGCACTTTCCCCCTGGCTCAAAGTCTATTTAAGCTTTAATATAAGTAAGCCGGTAAAGTTTTTCTGTGTTTGAGAATCCAAAATATTTTTACATTTCAAATAATTTCTTCATATATTATTTCTTGATATATTGATTATGCATACATGTGTACTACGTGAACTCTTGAAATTTGACGGGTAACTAAGCAAAAATAGCTCTATTTATTTATTTTTTGGCCAGTCTATCAGCAAAACTCAAAGAACTGCGTGAAATAGTCTTGAAAACGTCGGCAGCTTAGGTCAAAGGCATTTTCAAAGTTGAGTTCTGACGACGTAAACACGAGGGTGGAAAAATATTGAGTGCTTCTAAATTCCAGCGACAATCAATTATTTGCATCAACGATAAGCTTTCTGCGGCAAATTCCCTCATTTAAAATTAGCAGCGGGTTAAACTTTTCATTCAGAATCACCTGAAAAACTTTTTATAGCTACTCACGTTTGCAAAGTATTCAGGCCAGCCGCTCGCATTTTCGTCATCCTGTCCTTCCAGTAAACTCTTGGAACACGAAAGTAGTGAAAACTTCCCGATATGTAACGAAACGGCTTCCCATCCTTGAGAAATACATCGTTCTCCCAGTCTATCGTAAATGAGCGTGAAGATGAGCAATGGACGATTGATACAAGGAGAAAAATTGAGATCCACATCGCACAGCTCATAACGACTCGAACCGTTCTGCATGAAAGAGTCACGTGGAGACCTTTGGACGACAAGTGTCACGCAATTTTGAAGCTGGAAACGAGTGTCGCGTGACCGGTATCTATGTACCTCGTTTTTTTTTGGTGGGGGGGGGGGGGGGAGAGGAGGGGGGGCGGAGGATTGCGGGGCGGCTGAACTTCTCCTTCCTTTTACTCTAAGTTCCTTATAGATTCTCACCTCTTTGTGCTAAAATATTAAAAATTTTCCCGTTTTCCCACCAAAAAAAAACCATCCCACGGCTCTGTTCTCCTGCCTCCCGTAGATTCCCCTCCCCATTTACTCCCAAGTGTCCGCTCCCTCGGCCCCCTTTTATTATGTCGTATTTGTCCAAAGAAAGAGACAGGAATAAGATCTAGCTTGCTTGTAGATTGCTTGACAGTCAACAGAATGTCTCACTTACAGACACTCTTTAGATCACATGTTCTTACACTGCTCTTCAACTTTATCTTTTTGGAATTTATTTCAAAACTGGTGGTCCAGCAAAACTAAAGAAAAGATCACATTATCAAACAATAGGATTTTATATGGAATTCTTGTCAAAAAGATGCACCCGTACTCTTTAAACTACACGCTTCTTTATATCGCGAAATATTCCATATACAAAGAGAAATCGCAATCCAAAATAACAAACTGCCTGAATTCAAAAAAGTATATGGAAATATTTTGTATTTTTTTTTTAATAAATACAAGAACGTTATCTTTTTTTAATACTACTATTTCTACGTTTTCCTTATAATATCCTTGTATAATTAAGTTTAGCGAAAAATGTATGCACTGTATGTAAAAATAATTGTAACGCATGTAAATACCTTAATTATAATTTCGTATTTTTTTCTTTCTTCCTTTTAGTTTATTGTTTTCTTGTACTGTAAGCACTAACACCAATAAAGCTTACAATTGCTACAAAAGATCAACTTTTTCAATTTAACGGCGATTTGCACGAACAAATAGACGGCGTTGCCATGGGATCACCATTGGGACCATTAATGGCAAACACCTATATGTGCTCCATTGAAGAGAAACTAGCACGTGAAAACAAAACTCCCAAATTCTACAAGAGATACGTCGATGATACCTTCGCACTACAGTGGAACCTCGATTTAACGAACCTCTATATAACGAAGTCCTCGGTTTAGCGAACGATTTTCTTCAGCCCGTCCAAAGTTACAGTAAAATGTATGGAACAGGACCTCGATATAACGAACCTCGATATAACGAACTCCTCGTTATAACGAACACAATCCAGAGACCCAAACGTAAAATGTACCTCGATATAACGAAAAATGTCAACACGCGACACAAGATGAATGCGGAACGGACCAACAAAGATGAAAATCCTTTAACCCTGTAACAAGAGAACAAGCCCAAGTACATATGCTCTTACTATGTGCATATATTAGACATTATAAATGTTATTTTCAGAAATCGTCAATATCCGGAAATGCTGGGTTCGTGGTGCGGCGTAAAATTGTTAAAAATTGATTAACTATACCTCGATATAACGAACATTTTGGTCGTTTTTCCGCGTTCGTTATATCGAGGTTTTCGATATACGAACCCTCTCGATATAACGAATAAATTTCCCCAGTCCCTTGGCACTTCGTTAAATCGAGGTTCCACTGTAGTACCTGACCTTCCCGCTGCAACTGATCTCCTCACAATCTTGAATGACGCGCACCCAGCAATCCAATTCACAATGGAAACGGCAGTCGAACACATGTTACCCTTTGTAGGCATAGCAATCATTAAGACCGATAACCGCCTTAACGCATCTGTCTACAGGAAAAAGACCAATAAAGGACTTCTGCTCCATTATCAGAGTCACGTCGACAATCGCTATAAACGATCACTTTTAAGAACTATGTTTGATCGCGCCAAACGCCTGTCTTGCTCGCCGGATCTCTTCGCACAAGAATGTAGGGAACTAAACTGACTAAAGACCACATTCCTGAAACTGAAATATCCCGGGAAATTAATTGACTTTGTCCTTAACAGATTTCATTCCTCTCAAGACCAGAACGAAAGCTGTATTGCGCCAGTGGACAACCCTGTACGCATCACCTTGCCATTCAAAGATCAAAAATCGGCTGACTACGTACGTAGAGAACTGTGTGACCTAGGAAAGAAAATAGATCGTGAAATAACGCTAGTCTTCACAAGCAAGAAAATCTCTGAAGATTTGAAGTTCACGGAAACAAAGCCCTCTCTAGTAAACCAACAAAGTGTAGTATATGAATTTAAGTGTAATTCGTGCGATGCGAAAAAAAAAACAGGCTTTAGGACTACCGTACAGACATACCGCGAGCGTTATTTTGTTAGTCACGCATCCAGTCCTCATTTGAATAGCGTTGCGTGACGATGCGACGTTACAACCCTACGCCGATATTGATATTCACGGTAACAACACGCAAACGCCTCTGTTCTACCATCGTTTCGGCTTTTTTAGACGCTGATATGGTTCTCGCAAGACATTTTTTCTTCCTGATCGTTTTAATCATTTGCACTCAATGTCAGCAAACAATATCTAGGTCATTTGTTGTTGACTACGAAAACAATGTTTTCCTCAAAGATGGTGAGCCATTTCGCTATATTTCCGGGAGCATTCATTATTTCAGAGTTCCTCGAGCCTACTGGTATGACAGGCTCGCAAAGATGAAGGCCGCTGGATTGAACGCCGTGCAAACGTGAGTAATCGTGAGTAATCTAGATCACTGTAGATATGGGCGCCTTTTCAGACGTTTTCTGTGCAACACTTTTGTTTTACGTAGCGCGCAACACTGAGTCGGATTTGGGAGGGTGTTTTATTTTGTGCTCCTTGCGGCCCCAAAAGCACCTTCTAAGGCCGAGTAATCTAACTGGCGTCTCGAAGGCCAGGATTTCTTTGATTGGTGACTTTTCTCTTGCTGTTCTCACTCCGAAAATGGGAAATTCCATCATTTCCTGTTGAATAGTCTTTAATTCAGGGTCACACAATAAGTTGACCCTTAAACGAAAACACTTTAAAGGTCTTTAAACCTTGGGGGAAGGTAGGGGATCATTTGGCAACCACGTCCCCAGGTTCTTCTCCCCGAGGTTGATCATTTAGGCCTCTAGGGTGACTCTTGTTCTGAGGGGCGTGGTTTTGCTTACACTGTACGATAAGTCTTTTAGGTGTGTTGCACACTAGACAAAATCGATTTTTTTTTTTTAAAGAATAATGTTTTTTTTTTTGTCACAGCTACGTGGCCTGGCAAGTTCACGAGCGAGTTGAAGGACATTACGACTTTGAAGGAGACAATGATTTGGTGAATTTCACTCGAATTGCAGGTTCTCTGGGTCTGCTGGTGATAGTTAGAGCTGGTAAGAAAAATAAACGTCTTACGTAATACGACATATATTGTTAGTATTGTGCTCCTTTAATAGCAATAGCTAACGTCAGTTTATGTGGTTTAATTGAAAAAAGGTCATTTTACTTCTATTTACTTTTTGATGTGCCACTGAAGAAGAACATTTATTCTCCACCTAACCATTTTGAAAACTGAAAAACCGAGAGAGAAAACACCAAACTTTCAGCATAGCGTTTTCACAACAATAACTTTTGATAGGCGGAATAACACAACAAGGTGAAGTCGATAATGCGTTTTCTAGGCTTTATCATAACGTACAGTACGTGATCGAAAAATGTTTCTCTTTCAGGTCCTTTTATCGCGGCCGAGCGTGATATGGTAGGTACAGAATGCAGCGAGGTCCGTACAGAAAAGATAAAGGCAAAGAAGGAGCCGAGACGGGGGTGGGAGGGGGACTGGGGAGGGTACCCATGTAAAAGAGATGGGGATCATGGCTGCCTCTTCCCCGAACGTCCCCCTCCTTGGTCGTACGCGGTGCTATTTGCGTTATCAAAACTGTTTGGAGTGTTTAAATTGGTCACGTGACTACAACAACACTCTTTTGTGGCGTTATGTACATGCACGCGCACGAAAGTGCCGTAAAAACCTGGGAACGAGGTTGAAACCTCGTGGCGAATTCGATCGTTTTGTTTAGTGTGCTTGTTTGATCGGTTACTGTATACAGTCGAAGCTCTCTTAACGGACACTCTCGTAAGCGGACAGCTCTACTTACGACGACCTTGTTAGAAACTCCGTTTTTACTCCCATACAAACTCTGTATTTTAACATTCTCGTAAGCGAACATTCCCGTAAGCGGCCGCGGACACTTTTCGAGATTACGACTTAGACTTTTTCTTTGTTTTTAAGCTACCGTAAGCGGACACCGCAAAGAAAATCATATAAAAAACCTCTGTATCTTGTATTAATCAATCAACTTCACATCGGCGTTCGTCACAATGATTTTATTACAGTACCATATTTCAGTGTTTGTTTTGTCGTCATCCACGTCCGGTTACATTTCGAAACACCACTAACATGCATATTACCATTATGTTAGCTGGGCAAGCTCCCGTAAGCGGCCATCTATCCCCCACACCTCTAGTGGCCGCTTACAAGAACCATTCTCGTAAGCGGCCAGCTCCAGTTGCGGACATTTTTTTCGCGTCCCGAGGGCGTTCGCTTATGAGAGCTTCGACTGTATTATTCGAGAAGACAGCCCAATTAAAAGACATTTGTGGATCGATGAACTTGATTGTCGGTTCTCCTGCTTGGCGACACTTTTATGTAAATACGTCCCGCTAATAGAGTGGGAGGGGACTGTTGTATATTGTTAACGCACACTAGAAATTCTTACACGGTTCAAGGGGTCATTTGAATAATACAGTGATTTTTTGCAGGGTGGGTTTCCTCCTTGGTTGTTGAAAAACTACACAGCAGAATATTCGCCTCGATTTAGAACGCTGGCGAACACCGGTGAGTCTTAAATTTTCAGTTAGTATCGCTAACCCCCAATTTAAGCTCTCCTTAGTGATAGAGTGATTTTCACTTGGGCAGTGTCGAAAGTAATTCGCGTTTGCTTTGGTTCCGTAGTACTACGCTAAGTTTTCATTCGAAAGACCCGCGCCTTTTTTCTCCACCAATCAGAAGTTAAACCAATACCAATCGTGATTCGCTCGCACACGTTTTCCCGAGCTTTGCGCCTGCTACACGTATTTGCTTCGAATTTTGATTGGTTCGCTGTGGATTGTCTGTGTCCTTTGTAACTGGCAAGAGTGATTACTTTGGTTTTTGTTTTACGGCACTCAATCGAACGTCGCTCTATCCTTTCCTTAATCTAGTTTCAGTTTTATGAAATTGGGGGTAAGGGTTAACAAGACAGGTCTTACTGATAGAAGATAAAGGGCAGGTCTAACACCATGGACAGAGTGGCAAACTCTGAAAGTAAATTACTAGGATTGACGATTTTTTTTTTTGGAAATGCCGACTTTCTTAAAAATTAAGTAACTGAGAGTCTTGTAACTGACTTAAGGTATTTTTTACCATACAAGACTGTTAGGAACTGTGAACTAACTGAGTACTACTTGTGGGAGTGTCTGTTTGGGTGGTTTTGTTGGGTCAGTTTTGTTTCACACTGTAAGCTTTAGTTACCTGCAGATCAAGACAAACTTTCTAACCAAATGCATTGAGACTATCCCGGGAAAAACAGAGGTGTTAGTTTTTCGTCATGCTCCTTGCTCTCGCCTTACCTTCAGTTTTTGTGCGATCATAAATGTTAATGCTTCCATTTTTCTTTTCTCGCTGGGCGGGAGACAAGTGGCTCTATTTGAGATATACACCTAGTTGCAATAACGTTGTCATAAAAAATGTAAAAAGCTTAATAGGAATTAATTGGCTTAATCTTCATAGCTGAATGCACTTGCAGGAAACCCACGAATTATATCTAAACATTTATCAAGCGTGTTATAAGAAAAAATGATTTACGTGTATACATTTTGAAGTGTTTCCTCGCGCGAATGTTAAAATGCATCTTTGATATGGCTTTGGCTGTTTTCATTTTGCTTTCTTCTATGACAAATTTATTGCAGTTAGGTGAACCTTACCCCACTCATTAAAGGATCCTAGTCAGCCTCCGCCATTTTCTCTGCCATCTAAATTCGGACATTTCGCATGTTGAAAAAATCCTCGTCCATCCTTGTGCATTTGCTTTACTGAGGTCTAAAACTGCCAGAGATGCTTTTTAAAATTACCGGTGCTTATTTTTGACTAGTTATTCTATCATTCTTTTGTTTGTTTGGCGTGAAAATTTATCAATTGAACTTAGAGGATCCTAGTCAGCCTCCGCCATTTTTGATGCCATCGAAATTATGAACTGTATGGCGAAGCGAAATCTTATTGCACTTGAAGTCTGTTTAATTACTTTTAGCAGTTTCAAATTGATCTCTTTCCTTTAGACTCGCTTTGCGATAAATGTAATACCGAAATTCTCGTATGTAAACAAAAACAAAGGCGTGTCTGACTAGGGTCCTTTAATACATCAGCCCTTTGTTTCTTTACCACGGATTAAAACAAACAAGCAAATGAACAAATAAACGTAAACTTTTTTTTATTTGCATTTGGCAGCGTATATCAGTGCAGTTAACAGATGGATGAAAGTCTTGCTACCAAAATTAAAACCTTTGTTATATTCTAATGGAGGACCTGTTATCGCCGTGCAGGTATGGGAATAATCCACGCAAGTCATAATCATTATTTCAAGCAACAAAACGTCCCTAATTTATTGAAGAAAGCCGGCGAATTTGAGAAACTCGTAACGTTTTGGTATTCACTCGAATTCACTGTCATGGAAAGTCTTCGGAAGATTTCCGAAGTTGGCCCAAAGATTTCCGAAGTTGGCCTAAAGTCTTCCAAGAAATAACCAGGACTTACTCTGAAAACTGTTCAGCCCAACAGTATTTTTAAAAAATCCATATCGCACTCCGTATCAATCTTCTTCTATATTGTCCATCTGTACCTTCTTTTGTATTTGCTGTGTTATTGAAATGTTGCTACACTGTTCTAAGTACTTATTTTTATAATTCATCCAATTTGGCTGTCATTTTCCGATGTCTAAATTTGGTTAAAATCCGTGCTTTTAAGTACGTAAACCACAAGATTATTGACTGCATGTCAGCGGTAAAACTACTATGACCATTTGTTCTTACGTTAGACGTTGCAAAAAGTTAATTCATCTGCTCAATTTTCGTCCCTGATTTCATTTTTATACTATTAGGTAGAGAACGAGTATGGTTCTTTGGAGCAGTGCGATCACCAATACTTGGGACATTTACAAGACTTGTTTGTAAGATATCTTGGCAATGATGTCGTTCTTTTCACAAACAACGGATGTGCCAACAGAATGCTAGAGTGCGGAACACTGCCTGGAATGTTATCCACGCTGGATTTCGGTGGAGGATATGTAAAGAATACCTTGGCGAGTATCATTTTTGGAGGTCGCTCTGATAAAGAAGGTATGCACTGGGCTATAGTCAAGGCAGCCATACATATAAATGTCGCAAAGATAATTAATTCATTTTTCATTCCTTCAATTGACCCCATTTCTCCACTTTTCAAAATCATTATACTTTCAACGCAGACAAGAGTATGAAGTACTCTTTCTTTCGTTGTAGCACCGATAACACCTTATACCAAGGTAACTTAAATATAAGGTAGAAGAAGTAAGGTAAATCGGCTGAAGGGTTTAGTTTTTCAACTGTTTTTCAGGATGTTTTTGTTTGTATAGACAGAATGGGAGTTGAATAAGCCAATATCAGCTGGGTGGGTTCTGATTTTCATCTGATTGGCAGAATGGCGATTTATTTGTCAGGTGTCTCCAAATCAGGATAAGACTGTCCAATTGGATGTCGAGCCTGATTTCCTCTGCGAAACACTGAACTAACATAATACCTCTAGATCACTACACCCTGGTGGTTAAACAGGAGTTAGCAATTTTAGAGGGCGACTTTTATTTTTTGTGGGGCAACCTGACGGAAAAAGTAACCTATGACAGGCTACCTATGACAGGCTATTATCTAAACATCTAAACACTGAAAAGTTTTCCAAACCACAGTTACTTCGTACTACAGAATCTGAAGTTACGTACACGCAGGCTGCCTGGTCCGCTTGACTTGTCCCATCGACGTCTCTGATTTATAAGCGTCAGCTGCACAATTCGTTTAACTAGTTGTAGAGTTCCCGACTAGTGAAACGTTAGTAAAACGTTTCTGTTTTCAGGGCAGAGCCCCTGTAAAAATTGGTCGTCTCATAAATGTGAGAAGGAGCAGTTACAATTTGCGAGGTGCAAATGTCTTGACATTACCTAAGGCAAATAGTACCAAATACGGACTCAAACGTTTCAGTTATTACGCCGCTAAGCAATGGAACGGACTTCCCGAGAACATACGCTGCCTAGCTGGAACCAAAGATTTTATACGCAACATTCGAAATTTAACGTTTTAAATTGTAAGTTTTTATTTTTTTTAGGACTTTTTATAGCGATATTAATCAATTAAGGGTGTTTTAATTTTTTATATTTTTAATCATGTTAATTATATTATCTATAGTAGCTAGCATTTTTATATTGTATATATTGTAATTAATTTAGATTTTAGTTTTTAATTTCGTGAAATAACTGTAAACTAGCCGTAAAGCTAAGATTATTTCACGTTAATAAAGTATCTATCTATCTATCTATCTATCTATCTATCTATCTATCTATCTATCTATCTATCTATCTATCTATCTATCTATCTATCTATCTATCTATCTATCTATCTATCTATCTATCTATCTATCTATCTATCAGATAATCGACTCTAACGAGAAACCTTCATTAATCTCACGTACTTTAATTTCTTTTTAATGTTATGTTTCTGAAACATCGGGCTATATCTTCCTTTATTCCAGGAGGAAACCGCGGTGAAGCGTGTTTTGAGAACCAGAGATATTTCCAACCGTCCGGTCCCTTGGTCAACTCGGAGTTCTATCCGGGATGGATTAACTACTGGGGAAGACCTTTTCAACACAGAGATGCTGAAACTGTGGCCAAGAACCTTGACAGTTTGTTGAGCAATAATGTGTCGGTTAATGTGTACATGTTCCATGGAGGAACAAATTTTGGATTCATGAATGGTATCGTACTGGATTCTTTTACTTTCTAGATTCGAAGCTAATAGTTAGTCGTGCTCCCAAGCCAAACCCAAACACTACCATTACTTGCGTCAGCCGGGAAGTGAAGCACTTAGTTACCATAAACGTTCCTATTTTAGCCCCTAACCCTCTTTTAAGGCTCCCTCTTCAGTCTAATAAACACTTTCTGAAAGTTAAGTGCGTGGTTTTTTTGGGCTAAACACTTTAATCTTATAGTGCTTCTCTTCTCCCAGTTGTATAAACGAGTACCGGTGAATCTTATGCGGGGGATACCCTGCAATCAACTAGCATCCCATCCAGGGGGAGGAGAGACACTCGGTGTCGCTTCATGCTACGAAAACCCGGAATAAGCTCCGGCCTGATGGGCCACTCTGATCGAATTCAGATTTTTCCTTATCCTACTTACCACATTTTCCCATCGGGTAATAAAGTGCCACTATATCTCACATGTAATGTTTCGTTATCTTATATCTTAGCTTCTTTTGCCTCCTTCTCATGCAGGTGCCAACATAGGCAAGGTCTATGAGCCTCAAATAACAAGTTATGACTATGACGCTCCGATCAGTGAGGCAGGGGACCCCACACATAAATACCACGTCATGAGAGAAGTGATTTTGAAACACCAGGGATTGCCGCCTACACCGGTTCCTCCTCCAACTCCTAAGCACGCTTATGGCCTCATAATGCTGACGAAGGTATATATTAGTCTGCTGCTATTAGTCTATGATTAAATTTTCGATTTCCATTTTTTTACATTTTCGTGTACAATAAGACTTTCTTACTCACCTTGCCAATTTTCAATCCATTACGAACATCAGAAGTCGTTTTATTTTAACGTTTATTTCCGATAATTTACGGCCGCCATTTAAAATGACGTCAAAGGCTCCAAAATACCTCACGGGTTGAAAATCTTCGAAAATCTTCTATTATCTAGTTTTTATCTATTTTATCTGTTTTCATTTTTTATTGATAATTTATTTGTAGTAGTATTAACTTTTATTATAGGGGAGGGCCACAGGTTTTTCAGTTTTTAACTGTAATGTGTAACCCTCATTAAATAAAGTTGTTATTATTATTATTATATAATCTAACTCGAAAATCCAACTCGAAAATCCTAACTCGAAAATCCAACTCGAAATCCTAACTCGGTAAATTAGCAACCTCCTAAATCGGATTTAACTGATAGCCGAGGTTTGGTCAACAGTTTAATTGTCAGCTGATTATGAGTATTGACGCGTTTTCTAATTGATAGTTGAAATCTAAGATCTGCAAACTTTATTGGTAGCTGAGAAAAAGCCAGAATCAATAGTTAATTTATCAATTTTATTTTTTAAACTCTTTTTGGTCATTTTATCGGTCTCCTTGTACAGTGGAACCTCGATATAACAAAAAGCCAAGGGACTGGCAAAATATGTTCGCTATATAGAGGTTTCGTTATATCGAGGTTCTTTTCCATATGTTTTACTATAACTGGGGCAAAGAATACCGTTCGTTGTATCGAGGACTTCGCTATATAGAGGTTCGTTAAATCGAGGTTCCACTGTAATGTTATTTTTTACATCATCATCATCATTGTCATCATCATCATCATCATTATCATCATAATCATCATCATCATCATCATCATCATCATCATCATCATCGTCATCATTGGAATCCTCCACCGTACACTTTCCCCTCGCCTATCACCAACTTTTTTAAATGGCCAAAAGTAAAAGCAAATTTATTTAAATTGACTTACGTTTTTAGGCATCAGACTATTAGTGCATAAACAACAGATTGTATGCATTTGGCGGTGACCAGTTGAAATGGCTGACGGGAATGATCATTTATAGCTCGGGGGTGAGGGGAGAGTAGACTTTGACAGGGAATGCAGCTAAAAAATGTCGTTTTTTCGCGATTTTTTGCATGTATGACTTTTAGACCGATCACCCATGATCCCCTTATAATCACGATTATCACCACTATTTTGGGAAATCGGTTTCAGAGCAGGCAAAAAAATGCTGCTGAGGTCTATATATTACACCCGGTTTTTGAGCTCGCTCAACTCAACCTTGATTTTGAAAATCGCCAAAAAAGATCAAACACTTATAACTTCGTCATTTTGAACAGACAATTGCTCAAATTTTTACATGATATGTATATTTGTTTGTTGTTTCTTTACATTAAGTATGACGTCACAATGTCACGTGGTTACTGCATAGCAACTAAAAATTTAACGAAATGATCACCTTTTCCTTACCGAGGGGAAATTCCACCGACGTATAACTGAATCCAGTGGCTTTACTTTTTGATATATCAGATAAACTATGCTGCAGATTTTTAGAACTCTTAAGAAGGTAGACATTCAGTTCATTTGACGAAGGCTAAGTCTTTTCGTTGCCTGGTAACTTAAGATGAAAGAGGCTAAAACGAGGGGAGAGACGACCTTTTGCTAAAAAAATGTACTGTTTTTGCAAGCTATATTCTTAGCAAAGTGCTTTAGTGGCACTCCTCATAAAAACATTTCTCGAAGGTTCAATTCAAAGGTTGACTTTCCATGCATTGAAAGCTTTACCAAATAAAATTGCTTCTGAGATATGGAAGTCAAACTTTAGACACCTCGGAGATGCCAAATTTTGTAAAAGACGAATTTTAAAGACTGTCAATCATCCAAATAAACAGCTTTACTCGTAGAAAAGTAATAACACTAGCTCTTAACAATCTGCTTACTAATATTCGAGAGTTCATTTCGGATTGAGCGGATTGTGACTTTGAAAAAAAAATTATTCCAGCCCCTCCCTTATTTGTAAATATGGCGTCAACGAAATGACTTTGTGTAGCGGCTGAAAAAACCCAGCAATATATCTTTATAAGGAATGCTTGGCGTGTTTGAATGGTGTCCATAAGAGGACTAATCTAAGTAGATTTCAAAAGAAATAATCATGTTATGATTGTCTAGGAAAAGCTTTTAATGATATTGAAGGGAGGGGGAAGTCGACCAGTTAGTTCTACCTGTAGTTGAAACTGACAAAGTTCAAACTACCAAAACTTTGGAACCAGACCACTGAGCGACTTGAAACTTGGCAAGCAGTTACAACACATCACATTCTTAATAGCAAGCTAATGCAACTGGCAGAATTTTGCTTGTTAAGCATTTTTTTGCCTTTTCTGCATATTTGGAAGTCGAGAAACCGCCATTTTCAAATACGAAAAAAAATCCGTAGAAAAATCAAAACTGAGCCGATTTCAACCTTTTTCCCACGACATTGAAGCTCTTATAGTTTTACATGTAATGAAAATGTACTTTTGCTTGTGCGCATTATCTGTAACGAAATACCGCTGACCAATACTAAAATTTTATTAAAAATTTAATATCTTTGACATTTCAAGCTGTTTCTTTCCAAGAATTGATAACATACCTCGAGATTTAGTATTTTTTTGGTTTCAAGCTTCTAAAAAAGTGAAATATTGAATCCAAGATTTTTGATCTCTTAATCTCTTTGAAGGTGGAACCTCACAAAATTGCGGTGATTTGAAATTATGCAGTTTTAGTCTTCTTTTAAGCGGTTACATAAAATGCTGACTTAGCAAAATTTGCTACTAATATTTACATTTTAGAGAACGATAAAGACAGTTCTAACTAATTTTGAAAGTAGCAAGTAAAAGAGCCAATCAAAAAAACGATTTGAATGATACAAATCGATGTTTGGTGAAGGTCGACTTTCCCCTCAGTTTTGTGTTTGAATTAAGCCGTGTCCAGTCTACATCGGACAAATACTCGGACGCATCTCGATTAAGGTAAGTCACATGTTAATTGCTCTGTTAACAGATTGTTTTGCCCCGTAATATAAGAGAATTGTCAGGGAAACTGTCAGTGAGATATGTACGTAAGTAGGAAGCTAAGGGGGGGGGGGGGGGGTTGGAGCAAAAACGTTCTCAAAACACAAGAATTGTTTGTAAAATGCCCTATCATCTTTTGTGTGTTATTAATTTGATAAAAGGATAACGTGGGGAGCCATAAGTTAAAACCAGTTTCATTAGCTATATTAAATTTGTTTTCAGTTTTGTGTAATTGGTAAAAGAGATCTAGAGTTGCTAACTTATGGAGGAGTACCTAAGGATTGTTGCACTAGGCAACATGGGGGACGAGACCGCTCTGAAAGATCTCCCATATCAAGAAATGGTAAGAGAGCATTGGGGAGGTTTTTGACGAGGGACGGGAGCACCACTGCCAACGGTTAAGTAAATTCATTGGGCAGGCGGCGGATGGAGACCCAGAAGCGCTGCGTTTCTTTAGTCTGGAAGAACCACCAAGTATGAAGATTGGAGTCTTAATATTGCCCCAAATGTCACAACACTTAAAATGCACTTCAGAAGGGCAAAGGAGTGTGCTGCTGTCGGGGACTACATCGGAAATGGGCAGTTGCTAGCTATTTCAAAATCCGTCATGGCCTACACACAGTACCTAGTAACCTGCGATCAGGCTTTCTTTTTTCGCAGCAGAGGGAAGTTCATTTTTCCGTTGACCCCTCCGCCGCGAGAAAAATAACGCCTGATTGCAGGTTAATTACCTAGCGGAAATTAAACACCAGATGCAGTTAGATGTACCAATCGACGGACAGGACGTTGCTAGTGGATTGTTGGCGCACATACAAAGCCTTAAAATGTTGCGGTAAAAGGTTGAACCACGATGGAAAGGACAACAGAGTGGCGATAAAGATGGCAGCAGTACAACTTACAGCGATGATGGAAGCGAAATCAGCAAACAAAACGCTGCTGACCCAGATTACGAGCCAGAGGGAATTAAAAGACCAAAGACCAAATATCCTTTAAAATCAACATCGTCCCTGCACTAAAGGAAGCAGCTTTAGAACAACACAAACAAGCACCATCGATAGAGAAAGCAGTGTCAGGTGACGTAAACGTTCGTCAAACAGCAGAAGAAAAAATCAGTAGCCAACAGGAGGAGGAGATGCGGAGAGACACAAGAGAAAGTGAAACAACCGGGGGGGGGGGGGGGGAACAAGGCAAGCGGAGAAGCTAAAGAAGAAGAGTCATCATTCGATTAACAAGTGTCCGATCCGGACGTGCAGCTACGAGGGCCCTAACCTGCCGAGGCACTTGTGTTCAAAGCATAAAAAGGAGGAGAAGGAAGTTGTCAAACTTAATTCAATCGCAAGTCTGGAAGAAAAGAGAAGGGGACCGCACCGGATGAGCAAGGGAAGACCCAGACTCGGCCTTAAAATTAAATGGTGTCCATTTGAAGGATGCAATTTAGCAGCTCATGTCCTGAGTAAAACCTGATTTTCGCGTGAATCAGATTTGCCGCTTAAAAACTAATACCAGCATATTAAACTATGATGTACTGCAAATGAAATATTCAAGAATTAAAATATTCTGTATGTTTGATTTCAAATAAATCACAAAAATGTTCCAGATTGTACTTTTGGTGTAGCGATAATAAATGAGACGAGACACAAACACTACGTAGAGGAAGTAATCTCAAATAAAATATATACTAGTTATGCAACGCTTTCGAGGGTATACTATGGAATATCCCACGAGTCACTTGTATTTTCTCGGTATACACACGAGCCTTTAGGCGAGTGTGTATGCCAAGAAAATACAAGTGACAAGTGGGATATTCCATAGTATACCACGAGAAAGTGTTGTGTAACTATTTTATACCATGCCATAGAAAATACGCTTACTAAATTTCGTCAAGAATACAGTCGCAGCGCACTATGGGAAGGTTGGGATGAAAACCGTCGAATATACAACGGCTTTCCTGTATTCTGATTGGCTGTATTTTCTATGGCATGGTATAAATACATATATCTGGAAGCCACATCAACGTTGATCGATGGGTTTTTATGACCTGTAAAACAAAACGTTGAGTTTTTGGTCCAAGAAACGTTTTTCGTTATAACTGTCAAACTGTTAAACACTAACATTAAAAACGCGACTGTATGAACACGTTGTATGAATTTTAAAAAGGCGAGAATAATAATAATAATAATAATAATAATAATAATAATAATAATAATAATAGTATTTATATAGCACCAAATTCACTAATTGCTTTACAATAAAATATTAATAAAATAATATTAAAAAGTATAATGTTAAAGGATACCGAACGTTTAAAAAGCAGAGTATAATTCCTTAATTCAAATAAACTCAACTGTATCCTTTTGTGATGTTCAATTGTATGTCTTCTTTCGCCTTATTGTGAAATTTTCTACTTGAAAAAGAATGCAGGATTGCTTTCTTTGCTTCATAACAAGACACTACAACTGTTTTGTTACTCATACAAAAAATTGGAGTTATTCTCCTTACACCTCTAGTACGTATAAAATAATATATAAATCGTTTAAAGTTAGACGAGGGGAACGCTGACCTTCTATGAGGGGAAAGTTGACCTACGAGGGGAAAGATGACTTTTAAGAGGGGAAGGTCGACCTATGAGGGGAAGGTCGACCTTTGCCGAGGGGAAAATCCACCTTGACAGAGGGGAGGGTATACCTGCGAGGGGGAAGTCGAACTTGGAGAGGGGGGAGTTGACCTTGTCGAGGGTGAAGTCGACTTTTTCCGAGGGGAGGGTCGCCATGATTATAATCATCACCATCATCACCATCATCATCATCATCATCATCATCATCATCATCGTCATCACCATCATCATCACCATCATCATCATCATCATCATCATCATCACCATCATCATCATCATCATCATCATCGTCATCATCATCATCATCATCATCATCATCATCATCACCATCATCATCATCATCATCATCATCATCATCATCAACATCAACAACAACAACAACAACAACAAATTTCTCTTTCAGGTGGCTTCCCTGTATGAAGCCTTGGAAGTACTTTGTCCTGCTGGCCCCATAAAATCTCACTATCCTCAAACCATGGAAAACGTTGGTCACAACTATGGCTTCATGTTGTACAGGACACAAATTCCTTCAAAGTTTTCCAACAAACAGGTGGAACTGGAAATTCCAAGATTGCGAGACCGCGGAATAATTTTTCTAGGAAAGGTAAATGACGAGTTTACTTTGTTGGCCTTTAGCATTTCCCTACAAAGTCTGTAAGGCTATGCGAATAAGTATATCTTAGCATCAATCAATTATTAGGAAATTAGAAAATTAACATTAAAAGTTTATAGTTCGTCATTTGTCAGATCCGAAATAGCATCAATAAGCGCATTTTTTAAACCGTTAATTTTTTGAGGGTTCGAGCCCCGGCCTGGGCCATAGCGCTGTGTTTCTGGGCAATACACTTATTCTCTTTCCTCAAGGTATATAAAAGGCAAAAGGACGCATTGTGGGTTTTTAATTTCTATTTATGATGATGGTTCGTATCAGTTATGAGTCAGAGAATCTTTTGTACACTCTTTCGCCTCTGTTTCAAAACGAGTTCAGCAGTCGAGTTTATCATTTGCTGTACAGGAATCGTTTTGAAACCGAGGCAACAATCAACCCAAAAATTTACTATTGACTCTCTTATAGGTGCGACAGGCAACCTTGCACCGTTCAGGGCCAAACAGCACAATGCTAACGGTTGGAAGAAGTCTGACACTGGACATCCTAGTGGAGAATCAAGGTCATCACACAGGTGGCTCTGACATGCAGGATCCAAAAGGAATTGTTGGTAATGTGACCATCAACAAGGAAAACCTCACTGGATGGGAAATGTACCCATTGAACCTAAACAATGTCACGTGGGCAAAACATTTGACACATTCCAGAAGTAAAGCCAGCGACGCCTTCACGCCAACATTCTATTCAGGGTTACTCTACCCCACACCAGATGGCATTCCAAAAGACACATTCATAAGGTTTCCAAATTGGCACAAGGTTAGATGAAGTTTGTTAATAATAATAAATAAATATTTATATAGCGCCTATCCAGGCCTGCTCTAGGCGTTTGTTGAAATACGTCCTAAATCTTATTTATACACAAACAGGTAAACACAAACGATATTATTGCCCGACGTTTCGGCGACATCATGACGCCATTATCAAGGGTAAATTGAGAATAAGGAATGAGGAAATTGTAATATGCTAGGCAGGATGAGAAGGAGAGAAGATCTTCTCTGTCCTGTCTTTCAAATAATTACCCATGTCTTACAATTTTCTCATGAGATACGGCACGAGTCACTTGCATAAGGTAATCAATAGACCGTTGTCGTATCATCAGTATTGGACTGGATAAGATGGACAAAAAAAACAGAGTCGATTTAGAAATACCCCGTTTTTGTACAAATATTATTCCGGATTGCTGATATTGGAATTCAAAGTAAGTGCTATAGATTCTGGATTTGTTTATTTTCTAACCCCAAATCGTGTATTTTTGTTGTTATTATTTTGATCTAATACGAAGTAAACGGCTTGTAAAGTAAAATTTGCCCAAACATGAAAATAACCTTTCTTGGCATGTCGCATGTTCCTTCATGCCATTAAGAATAATTTTTCAAACACGGACATCGAGGCGAGAGTTGCAATGCCCAGATTACAGAAAATTTTCATTCCTAGAATTTTTTTTTTTTAGCCCGGGTTCCTTTTTCACTCGTCTTGGCATTTATAGGTATTTTTCTTGTCAACACCAAAATGGTCCCATTTTTTATTGAAAAGTTTCTTTCCAAGCCGTTAGTAATAAACTTAAGATCTCAGTAGCAAATCCCTTTGGTTTGTCGATGCAGTCTTGCTATATGTATTATACCATACCATGCCATGCCATACCATACCATACCATACCATACCATACCATACCATACCATACCATACCATACCATACCATACCATACTATACCATACCATACCATACCATACCATACCATACCATACCATACCATACCATACCATACCATACCATACCATACCATACCATACCATACCCATACCATACCATACCAAACCAAACCATACTTATACTCACCTTTCCAGGGGAGTTTGGTCGAGCCATGGTTCGTATTTTGGCGAGACGCAGTCGAGACCAAACGAGCCTGATATGCAGCCGAAGCGTACCAAGAAGGTACGATTAGGTATTTACCGTACCCAAATTTAGCCAAAAATCTGGTTATATTTATAGCTTGCAAGATACGTACTGCAAATGTGTTGACTTGGTCTTCAACACTTTTACCAAGTTCCTCTTCTGCCTTTTTTCCACTCGTTTGTTTAGAGTTTCATTCTCTAAATTTTCAAAATCAAAATTAAGCGCAAAAATTTGGAAATTCCGACTCCAATATTTCAGTCTGAATGTCTCAGTACTCGTCGGCAATCATCCCGCAATTGGCGAGCGCGCTCAAGTTTAGTTTTGGCGGGAAAAATTTTCTCTTTTTACGACTGCTAAACACCGCTAAATTTAAATTACGAAGTTCTGTTTTATTGGTAAAACCTCTTTTCAATTCATCGTACAGTAACACTACTTCACTTCAAAGTGACCGTGTTATTGTGGCATATCAGGTCAGTGACTTGATATCGTAGGATATTAGGACAGTAGATCGCACTTCTGATTGGCTACTTTCGAATTTGGGTACGGTAACATACCATACCATACCATACCATACCATACCATACCATACCATACCATACCATACCATACCATACCATACCATACCATACCATACAAAACAATACAATACAATACAATACAATACAATACAATACAATACAATACAATACAATACAATACAATACAGTATACAATACAATACAATACAAAAAAATAAAAAAAAAAAAAAAAAAAAAAAAAGAAAAAAAAATCTGTATTTTCTATATATACAATACAATACAATACAATTTTAATGTCCATACGTGGGACGAGGCCTCCGTCAATGTCCGAGCCAGAGGCTCATGTATAAAACGTAGGACTTAAAATTAAAATACACTAAAGTATATGCTATAAAAAGTATATAAAATTTATCCCATCCATTAAAAAATAGGGTTTATGTTCGAGGTGAGGCATCTAATCAATACATACTATTTAATTTCTAGGGCCAACTTTACGTCAATGGTTTTAATCTGGGCCGTTATTGGCCGGACGTCGGACCTCAAGAAACTCTGTTCGTGCCTGCATCTTTGCTTAAAATGGGGCCATGGCCAGCTTTTGTGGTCGTCCTGGAGCTTGATGGTGCACCTTGTAACAGCCACGGGCTCTGTGCTGTGGAAAGCGTGTCAACACCCATTTTGAATGGGACCGTGCACCCCATATACACAATAAATTAGCTCTTGGACAAAATTAGTGCATCATGTACCCTCTCCTCCTCCTAATTTTTACACCCGCTTTCAGTGTTACGTTCATAGCGGTTTTCCATCGACATCCGTCTTTCGACGTGCTAAACAAACAACACGGATCGAAATCTGCCAATTACAACCCACTGGCATGACTTTCTGAACTTGTGGGCTAATTTGCACGAAACCAACATCGGTATGCATCGGTTTTGATTGGCTCATTGCAAACAGCACGTCGAAAGACGATGTCGAAAGATGGATGTAGAAAGATTGCTATGCACGTAACACTAAAAGCGGGTGTAATATCTTTTATTAATATGTGATTTGTAGAGATAAACAAATTTCATTACGATAGAATGCCATTCAGTACATATAAGGAACTCATGGTTCCATGGCAAAAATATTTTGACAGGCGTGTGTTTCCAAATTACATTAAAAGCATTACTTATGGTCAAAAGTTATTTCTTAGTCTTTTACTCTGTAAACTTGTGTGGAATACGAAAACAATGGTAAGAGTTTTGTTGTAGCCTTCAATAGAGAAAGAGCTAAAGACAGCGCTTGCCCTTCCTTGACCCCCTTAAACGTTTGTTAACTAAACCCGAAATCTACTACTTAACGCGGTAAAAAATCAACAATTATTCTAAATTCGAAAACTTTTTACGCAGAAATATTGTCCGAAATCCGTAGAGTTACGTAACTGGTCCGTACGCATAGAGTTACGTAACTGGTCCTCCTTAACTTCAAGTTAATTGACAGAGTCATGTGCTTGAGAGTGAATGTGTTGATTGTTGAACGTGATAGAAAGCACGAGTGTTTAGAAAAGATTGTTCACCTCGATAGATTATACCGAGATTGTGAAGTTGTTTAGTCCTCAAATTGAAAGAAATAAAGATTGTGAGGTTCTCAGATGTAAGGATTTCTATCAAATGTTGTACAAAATGCGATAATTAAGAATGCTAAGAAGAAATGCTTTTTATCTTTTGAGTTACAGCATCAACTAAGATAGTTCTTCGCGTAAATATTTTTCTCATATCAAACACTCGAGACTGCATTGTTCCATCGGCTATCCAAACGCTTCGAATTTCGTCAGAAATACTTCGCTGCGCGTCGTATTTTCAACTCTCTTCTCGGTTTTTGGATATCCCAATGAAACCTTGCCTCTCGTGTTTGATATATTACGTAACAGAGGGGTGTCCGAGGCAACAAGGGCCAGTGGAAATCTAACCAAATAATACAAAGTGAGGTATAATTAATTAAAAGTCCACCGAGACGTTTGAATCATTTATAAACACCTTGTAAGAGTAGCGGAACACTTGTACACGCTAACTTTGATAAGGGGTGAATTCATTTGAACAAATTGATTGAGCAAGTCCCTGTAAACTTGCAAAATACTGTACAAAAATATAATGTTGAATAGGGAAACAACGTAGTAGTTTTTATTCCACATTATTTCACTAAAATTGCCACTAGATAAAAGAAAAAAAAAAACGAACCTGGCAACGGAAGGATTACTCCGCCCGACAAGTAAAAGAAATAGAAAGAAGAAGGAAAAAAAAACGAGATAAAAAAAAACAAAAAAAAAAAAAACAAAAAAAAAAAAAAAAAAAAAAAAAAAAAAAAAAAAAAAAAAAGAAAAAAAAAAAAAAAAAAAAAAAAAAAAAAAAAAAAAAAAAAAAAAAAAAAAAAAAAAAAAAAAAATTTTTTTTTTTTTCTTTTTTTTTTCATAACAAAAATTCCCCTCCCTCACTTCGTTAAATCGAGGTTCCACTGTATTGTAAATGTCAATTGTTTGAGTTACTAGCTACCTGCCAACTTGGCGTTGATCCCGCTGCGAAATAAAAATTGCTCGGGTTCTATTTATCATTTATTTTTCTTTACGGCTTCTAATTATCACATAAGGCCCTTTCTTTGCTGTAAACATATCGTTTAGATGACTTTATACCGGTGAATACCGGGCATATTTACTGAGAGTCAGTAAAGGTAAGATCTTTCATTTTAAACGGCTTATAAACATAAGCAGACTACTTTTACTAAATGCAATACCTTTAAGTAGAGCTACTGACTAGCAAAATTTAGTACTTTTTACGACTAAATTTTCTCGAATTTTAAATTATTTACAAAAAATCGATACCGCAAATATATCTTTTGAGAATTTTTATTGGGGTCGATAAGAAGGTTTGTCTTACTCATTGACAATTTTCTTAAAGAAACAGTTATATCGGCAGTTCGTTTAGAAAAATTTGCAAGCTGGGAAAAAAGATGTTTCGAGAGGGAATCAAAAAACCGGAGAAACTCTTCAACGATTACGTAAACTGTCCATCACAGACGAATGCTTTTAATAAATAATATTCTAGATCCAAAATTTGAAACAGTTTTACATTATATCGAAAACATTACGTTGAAACATTACATTAAAGCAAAACATTAAAGAGAGTTTTACATTTAAGCATGAAAACATTACATTAAAGAAGCACTCACCTTCAGTGTGTTAGAACCCTCAAAAGCGGTAGTGAACCTGAAAAAGGCGACAGATCCATCATAATTCGTTATATTTCGCCCAAACTTGGTGGGATTGTTTTTTCTTAAAATTTCCTTCAAACCGGCCAAAAACTTACAAAACCGTTATGACCCCAGGTGTCTTCAAAAACACACAAAATAGTAGACTGTCCACAGCCCTCTTTAGTTGAGTGTAACAAAATAGCGGACACTAATATACTTTTCTGTCAACTTTGCACTGATTCATACGCATCATATAAAACCCTGTTTTGGAGTCTAGAATTGTGCTGTGAAGTGTTTTTAAGTCATTTGATCATGAGACTAACTATCCGTCACGGAGAGCCACTGATCGAAAATCACTTAAATTTGGTTGCTCGAAATTCGCAATTTTGGCGCCTTTTGTTTTCGAGAGAGAGAGACTATTTTCCTACTCGGTTTAATTCTGAAGCACGTAAAGAATCAGATATTTTGGAAGGGGAAATGCCGATCTAAACCCTGTGTCAAAACTTGTTTCAGGCTTTTTGTAAGCACTAAGTGCGAAGACTGCGAGCGCTCTCTAAATCCTGATAATCACAACTTTGCCACATATTTCTAACCGGAGTTTTCTTCCGGTATTTTTAAATACGGAAGAAAACAGCAGAAAGTTACTGTTTAACTCGTCTTGTAAACTATATGTTTCAACTAAAGCATTTAAAATCTAGAATTAGACCGTTTATAATGCTTTCATTTATCGTCATTCTTCTAAATACTAGAGTTACAGAGATCACGTTACAGCATGTAAATATACAGCATTGACTAGTTTAAAGAAAACAATCGTGGTGGAATTACACGAAAAACATTTTAACAAAATAAAAATTAAGTTTCCCGTTACCGAAACTACTCAAGCCGGCAAATATCATTATATTTTGTAAAACAAACAAAACGATGGAAGGAATATTTAATTTATAAAAAGGGATGCTGTCTTTTACGTCAATTCGACGACGAGCTAATATAACACCTGTTTAGAGAAGAACTCGCGTTTTTGCAAATTTTAGCGTTTGGCAAAAGTGATTTGAATTGAATAAAAAAGGGTCAAGTTTTCAAAATTTTTCGTTTAATTAAAATAGTTTCTAGAACTAATATGTTGTAAGGGAAAAGCGAAATAGAAATTATTCGAAATAGTCTTTCATTTGCTTTGCTACCTATCAGCTGGGGGCAAATCCTATTTCGACCTGAAAATTAAAGCCGTATGGTAAACCATAGCAAGAACTGGTATTTCTTTGTACCGGTAGACATAGAACTTTTAAGAATCAAAATTAAAATTAAAATTCTTACCTTGAGAAGGTAAGACCTTTCACTTAGAATCAAGTAGACTAAATCTTCCACTATTTTCATACATTTTTATCGCCGGTAAATATGCCAAAGGCTCTCATTGAGGTAATTTTTTACCAGCAGATCAAAAATATGCATCATTAGCATAACCACACTGACCTACTATTGGTAATCGCGCAATCTGATTGGCTACACAGGTGCCTACTTATTGATCCGTAGAAGGCTCTCGGAGCGCGTGCTTAGTCTTCGCTGAATTTCATCAATCAAAACATTCAATAAATCAACTCTAGCTATATTTTGTGTTTAATAGATCGGTCAGTGGGTTATGCTAACACAATTAGACGGCTCGCTCTCGGTTTCTACCGGCTTTTGATAGTTGGCTCGGGGCTTCGCCCCTCGCCAACTATCAGCCGGTAGAAACCTCGAGCTTGCCGTCTAATTGTTAATTAGTATACCACACAACTGAATAATGCTTTTCGCGCGCGCTGATTGGTTAACTCGGAGGTGATTAGCAAAGCTAAGTACTATTCACCTCCAAGCAGCTAAAGAGAAACGAACTGACTTCGCGTGACGCTTTGTTTACGGAATTAAAGCGATGCTTTGGTCCGCTAGTTATCCAACTTGTGTGGTATATACTAAAACAATTATTTACCTCAGTGTCGGTGAATGTAGTCGATATTCACCTCCACTTCGGTGAATAATTGTTAAATAACTGATACTTTAAAAATCAGAGGGCATAGAAGGGTAAAATAATGATGGTCTTTTAAGGACAGCTATAATCCTAGGAGACCCAGGGTTAGTTGGTGGGTGCGAAGGAAAAGCGAAAATATTTTTCCGGTAGTTTCGCTTTTCCTTTCCCCTCACTTACTGCCCCTGGGTCTCCGAGAATGGAGAGCCTTGTCCTTATATTGTTGCCTTAGTAAGAAGGGTTACTGGTACACGTATTCTTACATCTTATTTGATTTTTTTTTTTGTTATTACTTGTTCTTTTTTTGTTCCGCAGCAGAAAACCCCACGATAATCAATGTAAAACTGGCTTTCATGGCAGAAAGAACGAATGACTTTCCAATGACAAAAATAAAAGACGAAGAGAAACTACCTCAGGAAAGCGAGGAAAGCAAGACTTCAGCAGATATGTGGCTGGAGTTTGTGGATGGCACAACACTTCATGGCATTCGATATGTCTTTCTGAAGCGTCGTGTCCTCATTCGCTTAGTTTGGCTTGTCTTATTGCTGACTTCAGGTGGCTACTTTATATTTACTGTTTACCGAGCTTTTAACAAATACTACAGCCGTCCAATTAACACTGTACTAAGCAAACAACATCTATAAAAGAGATGGACTTGCCAGCTGTTACGATCTGCTCCTTAAGTCCGGTTTCTAGACGTAAAGTATTCATAACCGACGACGACCCGCTATTTGAATCCAGCGGCTTAAACATCAGCTTATGCGCCGTGACTTCAGGGGTTCGAGGTAATCGGCCCTGTGGATATTCATTACTATGTGCTTACGCTGAAATGCCTAATTGTTCTAGTCAGAATCAAAAAGATCTGCTGGCTGTAATACAAAAATCGGGTCATGGTTTCGATGTTGAAAAACTCTATCGGACCTTCAGCCATGACATAGGTGCCCTTATGACACCGGTGTTTTGCCAATTTGGCAGGAATTTGGAAAAGTGTTCAGCAAAAGACTTTGTTCCCATGGTAACTTCATCTGGAATGTGTTATACTTTTAACTCAGGAACTGATGGTAAGGTGAAAACATTGGACACCGCTGGGGTTACAAATGGATTTAGAGTGGTTCTGGATGCACAGTCACATGACTTTTTTTTAGAGAGGTTCTCTACAGGGTTTAAAGTAATTGTTCATAAGCAAGGCGAACACATCAATGGATTGGAAGGAACCAATGTTGGGCCAGGACTGCACGTTGTTTTTGCTCTTTCAGAGAAAAAGGTATGTTTTCTTGTTTAGTCGTTTTTTTTTTTTTTTTTTTTTGTTATAGCTGTGCATCCTGGACCATTTAATAACGTTCCAGGTTTTGAAGATTATGCCCCTGGATTATTACGTCACTGAGAAAAAAAAGTACTTTTTTCGCTCGGTTTAGAGTTATTTTGACCATTATCATCACCACCATCATTATCATCATCACCACCAACACCACCACCATCATCGTCATCATCATCATCATCATCATCGTCATCACCATCATCATCATCATCATCATCATCATCATCATCATCGTCATCATCATCATCATCATCATCATCATCAGCATCGTCATCGTCCTCGTCATCACCATCATCATCATCATCAGCAGTAGCAGCAGCAGCAGCAGCAGCAGCAGCAATCCTTTGAAACGCTCAGTGACGATTTGGGTGACTCGTGGAATATATACACCTTATTCCATGGTTAAACATAATACGCGTGGATATTTTGCGAGTTTCGTAGTATTTTTTCGAGCCACGTAGGGGCGAGAAAAATACGAGCCGTGGCGGTGAAAAAATGCGAGCAATGTGCAAATTTTCCGCTCGTATTATATGTTAAACCATCAAATAATAGATTTATTATTCCACCTTTTTTCCATAAGGTCGGCTCTGTCCCAATTTTTTGCCTTGCTCTACATTGTCATAACGTGGGATATTTTGCACGTTCTTTTGCCCTAATATGGTAAAACTGCGCAACAGTAGAATGATAATGTTTGTTTATTTATAAAAAAAGTTGGCAAGTGCTTAGTTATAGATTAATTATTTTTAGCTCAAGAATTTGGAAAAGCCATTTGCAACCAACTGCACCAAGGGAAGTTTGAAAACGTTCTCCACCTACACATTAGATGGATGCCTTTATGAGTGCGTGGCTGAAAACGTTGTTAAAACATGTAAATGTCGACTCGCAGGCTACAAAGGTACGTTATTTGTACGATTTGTGCTACAACCTACTACTTCGACCGTTCACTATATCCACTTTTTAAAGCTCTAATTAATCACCAAGCTTAATGCCCTGGAAAACATTTACATAGGAAACACAGTGTACCATGAATAGTAACCTCTCACTAGTGCTTATATGACACCCAAAAATATTCTGACTTCAAAATTTCAATGTGGTAAGATCGAAGAGGGTTAAAAACCTAGTGGATGCCGTGGTTAAAACAAGAAACAATCAAATCAAATCAATAAATTAACTTTTTAGACACTGTAGCATTTAGAGATAAAGGGACCGTGTATTCTGATGGAATTGGAATTTGAAAGTGCTGATTTTTGTGGAAGGAGGAAAACGGGAGAACCAGGAGAAAAACCTTTTGAACAAGGACGATAATTAACAACAAACTCAACCCACATATGACACCAGCTGGGGCCCTTCCAAAATGTTTTCGCACTCGGAAAGCAACACCAAACCCTTATGATAACAGAACTGTTTTATTCACATATTTCCAACATAAACAGAGGTTCCTTTCGTTAAAAATCTCAGGCCTATACACCTCTCTGTTTTTAAGATACAGAAACTAAACATGGTTTTGCAGGCCCGTGAAGTTTCCAAGGCTTTCGAGAAACGTGTACTAGGTACTATACAGGAATCGAACCCGGGCGACATTGGTGGGAGGTAAAAGCTCTTACTAACTTATTTATTTATTTGTTCATTTCTTTATTTATAGAGGATAATACATGGTTTCGCGGAGATATGGAATTTATCTTCGAGTGTTCAACTCAATAAATCTCACGAGTGAGCGCAGCGAACGTGTGAGATATCGATTTGAACACGAGAAGATAAATTTCATATCTCCAAGCATCCATGTATTATTCTGTTTATTTTATAAACCTACATTACGATTTTTTGACGATTTTCCAAAGTTTTCCAACCATTTTCCGAAGATTTCCGAGGATTTTCAAAATGTTGTCCGAAGGTCGTACGAATGTTTCCGAACATTTTCCGAAGATTTCTGATGATTACCGAAGATTACCGAGGAAGATCCGAAGATGTTTCGACTTAATATCCATAAACTCTGGCTCATTGAGCATTGGAACGTGGAAACTCTTCGAGCTGATTGGTCAAAAATGATATCACACATGTGTGGATATCATTTTTATCCACACGTGTGTGATACCATTTTTTTATCGATTTGCTACCACTCGCTATACCACTGCAGTTCAAATAATAAATTTATTTATTTGGGGGCGTTTATTTGTTTGTTTTCCTCTTTAAGGTCGTCCCGAGATTTCTGTGTGCACATTATCAAAGGAAGATAGATACTGTATTTTCAAAATCAAAGGTATGGGTGTAAAATTTAACTTTATGGACAATAAGTCCAATGAATTGTAAAATGGATGCTCTATGTAATTTTTACGTCGCAATTTACTTTGTACTCTCTTTTTGTTAGGGAAACACTTATTTCATTTGTTTTTGTACAATTTTGCCCTTGGTACAACAGGCCTTATGCATGGTGACGTCATAAGCTCAAAATTTACCACCAAGCCTCGTTTACGTGAGTTATTCTCAACCCTCTGCCACCTTCATACAGTTTTCACGTGGGTATTCTTTTCATCTCTGCTGCTTTGGGAATTTGTTCAAGATAAAATTTACAACTTTGCACTTCGAAAGCGAGGCTTGGTGGGTACCAAGCTAGTCTGACGTAAACATGCACAAAGGCTAATTGTAATTATTGTCGTATATTTCCATACACCATAACAAATTTAACCACTTAGCTTAGTTTGCAAACTGCTACCATACTTTTTGTAAACATTTTGGATAATGGATGTACCTTGCCTGTGAAGCATCTTTAGATTTGGAGGTCTGTGACTGCCACGTTCCGTGTGCTGAGACTAAATACCAAACTGAAGTTTCTTATTCAAAGTTTCCGGGACCTGCCATTGCCAATACGCTGATGTCGCTTGGTTACGATAAAGACCTACAGTACCAAAGGTATAGTGCAATGTTCCTAATGTATGTAAGCCTTGTCCTTTTGTGGCGCATGTAGGTTATTGTTTTCTTCATTACGTTTGTCACTTTTCTTTCTTGCTACCGTGAACATACGTGGAAACAATCTATAGGCAAATATTTTCCTCATTGGCATAAGCGCAACGCTTTCTGATCGAGCTACAAAAATATCAATTCTGAATATTGAAAGTACATTGTACGATTAACTGTCGCGGTAAATTTGAGTTCGATGTATTAAATACTTTTTCTGTGACGCAGATTTCAAAACTTGATATTTTAGAAAAAAAATACATGGTCTCATTAGCGCTTTTGCCACTCGGAAATTTTGCGGTTTTGAACGCTTATATCTCCTTGAATATTGTAAACAAGGAGCTAAAAATTTCGCCGATTATTAAGTTTCACTCTTTTAATATCTGGAGTCACTTTCTGTATAGCATGATGTCTTCTCTACGCAAAGCCGTATGCTAGTGAGATGGATCGACCACATTCTTATTTTAATGAAGGGGCAGACAACAAACACAAGAGTCTCTCCTGTGCATTTCTAATTGCCTTAACCGTTCATCAGTAGGCCTAGATGCCCAAAACTCCTGAGGGGGTACTCCCATATGTGGCCTATATAGGTATGTGCCGCCCGATAGGGTATGGTTTTTGAGGTTCTCGGTCCTTAAATAGGGTATCATTTTTGCTCCTTTTGGCAATGTGTTCCCGGTGGGATCCTTAGATAGGGTACCTAAATTCTATTAGCTAAAATAAACGCCCAGCTAAACAAAAAAAAAGAAATCTTAAAACTGAATTTTCTGTTCAGGTATTAGAAAAGCGATTTTATAATAAAGATTTGTGTCTTGCCGTGCGCGGTTAGCCGTTATTTGGGTCGTCACGGAACGCTTCTCCTCCCCTTGAATAGGGTGTCATTTTTCGGTTTTGGGCCTTAAAAAGGTATCAATTTTCGCTTTCTTTATCCTTAAACAGGGTCAGGGTTTAAGAACCTTGGTGGCACACCCCTATCCGAAATTTATGGGAGTTCCCCCCCCCCCCCCCCCCCGGGGCCAAAACTCCTGCATTTCCACAAATGGTTTCTACTCAATTAAATGACATTCAAGAAAGCAATGATGGAGTTCACTACTTTTGTCAGAACGCCTCGCAAACAGCAGGCTTCCAATGATTTAAGAAAAACGAGAATGCTTCTTAATTTTGAGAACATGTTTCGATACCATCGTGTGCCATCGTCAGTTACAAAATCTACGTTTGATTTGAGTATGTTAGATAATGTCATAAAGCTATAAAATAAACTACATTAATTAACAACAAAAGAACAAGTATCCGATACAAGAAAACATGCAAAAGAAAGTTAAAACGAGATGGACAAATTAAATTTACACTGTGAAGTTGTTGATTTAAACCACTGGACGATTCAATAAAACATTTACAAGTGTAATTTACAGGTGTAGCTATTGTTCAGTCTCAACCTCTAAAACAATAGCTTCACTTGTAAATTACACTTGTAAATATTTTATTGAATTAGCCATGTTCAAAACGGGGGCTGGGTGGCTGCTCCGCTGGGCATCTGTCTCACATGGGTGGGCGGTCACGGTGGGCTGTGTGGGCGTCTCCCTCGCTCTCTGGGTCTCCGCCTTCAGTTCGTGCTCTGAGTCGTTTGTCTCCCCTCGTGGCATTGACCCCGGGTTTCCTCCAATTAGTGTACATAGCTCACTTGATTTTGAGTTGAAGCTTAGACCAAGCGGATTGCAACAGACTCGGTAGAGCATGAACTGCAACATTCTTCTGAAGCCTGAAGACGTTTGTACACCTGGGGATGTCCTATCCGAATACAAACGCTCGCTTACGATGTATCTAGCTATAGCATATGAGTTAGCACACGGAGCTCTGCTGTGTACGGAATCTTTAGCGCTAAACATGTTTATAATTATGAAGGGGGGAAAACATGCTTTCAGATTATTACAACAGCGTTAAAAGAGCTGTTGTATCCTTTTTCTTATTCATGTTTTGTTTTTTTTTCTTCATTCAGGGATAATCTTATGTTATTAGAAATAGGATTCAAGTCACTAAGTTATGAGTTGCAAGAGCAGCAACCAGCTTATGACAGCAACTCCTTATTTGGTAAGAAACGTGCGATTTTTGACTTAACAATAGTAGAAGACTGATTCGTTGTTTGCGTTTTCTATGCATTTTATACACCAATTCGTCCTTTTTTGGTTGAAATAACTTGCCATTTCCAAGAAAATGAATGGCAGAACAATAACAACTGGCTATAATCGTGCGATTTTCAAAAAATGAGCCCCTGGCTCGGGAGATTGCGCAGCTACTCCCAACGATAATAAACCTAAACAAACCTTACCTATACTGTAACCTGTGACAAACAAGAAACTGTCGTTTCTTGCCCTAAAAGGCCCGGTTTTATCACATGAAGAACAAGTGATTAAGCTTGCTAATAATCTTTCGACAATCTGGCTGGTTCTTGATACGGTGTTTTCTTTCGTTCTTTAGGTGAGATTGGAGGTAACATGGGATTGTTCCTTGGATGCAGCTTGTTGACCATCTGCGAATTTTTCGACTTTCTCGTCAGTTTTCTAGCGGCACGACAACGTCAAGTTATTCAGCCGGCATTAAGTTAATCATTAAGCGTTTTTCATTGGCAATTTTTATGTGACAAATACATTTGATCGTGTAGATGACACAACAATTATTTGTCAGCAGTCCAAAGTTTAGTGCGCCAGTAATGACCTTGGACAGCAGAGATACCCACAGAGATACGCGCGCACAGTGCTCAGTGGAGTTTGGGGGGCTGGGGACCAGATATCCTGCGCAATATTTGCCACTTTTTATGCGACGAGTCGTCTACACGAGCAATTTTCGTATGTGACAACTTTATTTGTTACATAGAAATTGACCAATTTTTCTCATCTACAGGAGCAAATAAAAAGTGTCACATAATAATTGCCCCATAAAAATTGCTCGTGTAAACCCGGCTTTAAACAAAACAGCAAACACACTTTTTATTTTTACATTGTGACTACTCGAAGAAAGTTGACCAATTACAACCTAAATTAATAGAGAGTAAAGGATGGTCTTCTCACGAAAGGGAAAAGCAATCTCAGTGAGGTTAACTTGAAATTGTTCAGAGGGGCTAGGGGGAGGGAAGATGATTTTCAGGTACTGTAAACATCTGATAGAAGAATCGTTGTCCCATAAACCATGAACGATGCAACTCAAATGTTTACTGGGAAATTCTTTGACAGAATAAACACGATAATAAAACGGATGGCATAAATCATGCTGTTTGAGCCCTAAAAGAAGGAATCAAGAAAAAGAATGTTATTAAGCTTACTAAGGCTATCAATCTTGAAAAAGTTATAAGCGTTCAAAGTCAGCGCGGGCTTCAAAAGCGCCCCCCCCCCCCCGGGTCTGAATAGGGTTAAAGTCAACACAGGCGCCACTGAGTGGCAATAAATTTAGTTTCATTTAAATAGAACGAATGACTTTTAATGATCAGCGTGGATACGTTTTATTAGTATTCATCAAAATGTCAAAAAACCATATATAATTAGGATGTACTTGTTAACTGTCTATACATAACAGATATCCTGCGATATACACAATTTGCCAAGATTCTTGCATAGCGTTGCAAAACCACAGTTTTTGTAGATAAAGCTAATTAATCTTACAAAATAACTTAGGATGACTATATGTAAAAGTGCTATATATTAGCACAGTTTTTATTCATTCTACTAAAAGAAGAAAACAACTAGAAAAATGACAGGAAATAAAAACATTTCGTCGCCTAGATAAATGCTGGACTTCGTTTAATTTATTTTTAACATTCCAGTTCTGAAAGGCTCTCTCTTATAAAAGTTATCAAATAAAAATTAATATTTAAGGCGCGCTGACTTTAATGCGATAAACTTTTCCCGGTACGTCAGAGGTACATTTGAATTCAAGCATACCACGCATAAACATCGACACACGTTTTGCCACTGTTTCCAGTTTCCGAACAATCCACCCAGTCCTGACCACACCATATCTGCAATTCCTGGTTGCGTGTCACAGTTAACTGGTTGGTAAGATCGCGGAAAACGAGCTCTAGAGATGTGCGATAAGTTCCGTTAAGACTGTAGAAGTGCTTTTGATTGGGTCCACACTCGGCATGTTCGCCTTGCTGAAATGCTTTCAAGTCTTCAACAGGTGGCAGAACGAGCTCATTATTGGTATTTGTGACGATTGTCGTTAACGTTTTGCCATATAAAGGATAATTGCAGCCCCAGTAGGATGCGTTATAAACTGGGTTGCATTTGATCGACCCCGATTTGCGGATGAGCTTCATTGTCTTAAGACGTCCACTCTTTGTGATGTTGAAGGCACCATACTGGTTATCACGAGCTCCAAAGCAAACAGGTTCTGTGTTTATCTTCTGCCAGTTCTCTAAAATTTTATGAAAAAAACAAACAAACAAACAAACAAACAAACAAACAAAACACTACATCACCCCAGTGGACACTCAAAAACTAAACTGTGAACTCTCAACCTAAATTGTTAACTCTGAATCAGTGATCGCAGGTTAGATAGTTACAGGCTACATAACTCACATAATAAGATGCTCAGTAAAGAGTAAGCATCGCTTGGTTACACAATTAGAAAATAGTATGCCATTAGGGTGTATTCCCGCCCCATTTCCCCATCAGAGTGAAGGCCAAAAGTGAAGTGAAGATACCAATAGGCAAGTTAGCCAACGTTTGTTTACTGTAATTATCAACACACTTTCGGTTCAGAGTCATGTATTTGGAACCTATTCCAGTCGCTCTCATCTCAAGTAAAAAACGGAACAATCTTTTTAGATATCAAAAAATAATACATGCAAGTAAAAGGGACAATATATGTCACGGATTTACCAAATTTTTGAACAGCCAAAATTTATATTTGTGTCGCAGAGGATTGTCTGCCTGTGGATAAATTTTTATCTATCTGCTAGAGTGATTTTATTTAACCCGTGAAACAACATCTAACAATTAGTGCTAAATAGTGAAAACTAAACAAAAGAAAACAATGGAATAAGTGTCTAATAGTATCTATTTGAGTAGTAACTATTTCACGGTTGAAGTAAAATCACTCTACCACTCGCTAAAGCACTGCAGTTTATATAATAAAGAGGGTTCGCAGATATCATAAAGAAATGTATGAAAGGCTCACTCGTCCGTCCATACCAAGGACAACTTCTCTCCGTAATCGAGCCCTAAACGGCCATACCTTCACAGCGTGCCAGGATTGCTTGGCCATTCCCATCAGCGTATATCCAGTAATCCCCTTTAACCATCTCATTTCCTTCACTGGCCTTGATCTCACTACAAGACTGGGCAGGAAGCTCAATAGAACCAAGAGGGACTGCGTGATTAAAAAGAAAGAATACAGGAAATCCTTAAAAATCGATTTTTTAAGATCATCTGGTATCGTGTATATTAAGATTTTAAAAGAGCTCCAATCCTCGCAGGTTCGTTCTGCAGAAATGGACATGAGTACGAGGTTGCAAATCGCGATCAGATATGACGTCACCGCTTGTGATTTGCGTCATGTTTTGCCTGAAGCAAGCTACAAATTTGACGATAACTTTAAATGTCCTAATATCGCTCCTTTGCATTCATACAGCGTGACAATATTATCAAAAAATAAACTTCGTTTTTTTTTAAGCTCTCATTATTGAGGATTTATGTAATCTTTCTCCACACTGCACCTCGGGATTAAAATGTTTATGTTGTCATGGTTATCATTCTCATAGAAACGGAGGCTTTGTTGGCCCAACATTTGTACCCTCCTTGTTGATTATTTATTGAATGCATGGATTTCGTTGGAATGTTTAATTTGTATACAGCAAGATTTTAAACATACGTTCATGACTAAATTGCTGGTTTGCACTCTCACGCCATAAAAAATAAATTAGAAACCCTTCAATGAAAAAGCCAAAAAGTGAAATGTTATAAAAGACCAACACAGGAAAAAATTCTTTAAGTCTAAAATTCCCTTTTGCGATTAAAGCGCTTTCTGTTCACTCTTGAGCTAGTAAACATGCGAATTAACACATCTAAATTTTTAAATGTTTTGAGTGCTAAAGTTCATAAGAGAAACCTTTTTTTTTCACTCAGACAGCTTTTTCGCGGCCACTATCTTCGTATCGCGCAAGATCAAAATTCAGAAATTCAAAATACTGTATTTTCAAAACGAAAGACACTACGGGACTGAGAACTTGACAAAAGATTTATTTTTATGTTATCTTCATTCTAATGTAGAGAGACCTCGCGAGTTTGAGTTCCATTAGGAGCAAAAACGTAGCTGTAGCTTTTAATATTTCCGCGTTGGAAAAGAAAAACAAACAAGAGCAATTGAAATTTACCTCTGTTCCCCTGCATGCCAACGTAGTACCTTCTACGATCCGGCAAAAAATCTTCCGGTCTTGCTTCCTTGGTTCGATTGTTCAGTTCGCAAACGTTTTGACCAATGACGACATTATAGCTTTGACACGTAATTTCTTCGGCGCATTTGAAATAGCAACCTTCGTGCCATCCAATCTTGCACGTTTTAAACGCGTGGCCTCTGAGGAACATTCCCCTAACGGAATATGTCGCTGAATTACCGCATTGCCCAGCAGCTTCAAATATACCAGTCCGGGACATCAGGAAAGCAACTGAAAGCCAGAACTTGGGATTCATATTGGATCGAATGCGTCAGTGTCTTTGCTGCGAGTAAACAAAAAAAGATAAAATAACAATGTTTAAAATGGAATGATAGTGACATTTGTTTATATTGCTATCAAAATTGAAGATGTATTTTTCTTAGCTTTGCCTCTAGCATGAACGAAATTGACGAAAGTGATTAAAAGATGCTAAGCTCTGGTAAGGCGACTGTTTGTAGTATTCTAATAATGCTTAATTTGGTACCTTATTTTCGAGGCAGGTAGAAAATTAAAAGCTCCTGATACCATAGATTGCCAGCGTCTAAGGTATTTGTTAACAGAGGGAACTCGTATTAATTGAGTTTCCCCTTCCTTGTTTGCTCATAAGTTATTAATGATGTTGCATTATAATTTAGTGGATATAGAACCCAGGGGGGGGGGGCGGGGGGTACTCCCATAAATTTCAGATAGGGATGTGCCGCGAAGGTCTTAAACTCTGACCATATTTAAGGATAAAAAAGCGAAAATTGATACCCTTTTTAAGGCCCAAAACCGAAAAATGACACCCTATTCAAGGGGAAGAGAAGCGTTCCGTGACGACCCAAATAACGGCTGGCCGCGCACGGTAAAACACCAATCCTTATAAAATCGCTTTACTAATACTTGAACGGATAGTACAGTTTTAAGATTTCGTTTAGCTGGGCGTTTATTTTAGCTGATAGTCTTAAGGTACCCTATCTAAGGATCACACCAGGAACACAGTGCCAAAAGGAGCAAAAATGATACCCTATTTTAGGACCGAGAACCTCAAAAACCATACCCTATCCCGCGGCACAAACCTATATAGCCCATATATTGGAGTACCCCCCCCCCCCCCCCCCCGAGGATATAGAACTTAATTTAGGCAAAGGCATTGTTTCGCAAATACACGTTCCAAACAACCGAACTGCACTTTTAGGGGAGAACGACAACGCCTTTGATATAAGCTCGGAATTTTAAATAAAAGTTGTCGCTGTGCTCCAGGAAGGTGTCATGTAGTATTAAAGTATAATGAAAAATTGGAGATTTCTACTGCTCAAACTTTCGTGACATGGAGAAATTAAATTAATGCCTCTTGTTTTCAGAGAGAGAGAGTAATGTCATTTTGCACGGGCATAAACAAAGGCCAGCTACGATTTTTTGAAAACGCAACAGCGGCTCGTAAATTCGGGTTATAATATTTCGTTCCCTTAAATTTTTTGAAGCTTGAAAGTTCATCCAGTTAATCAGAAAAGACACACTTTTCTTAGAGTTTCAAAATAAGGCTTTAATCGTAAAAACGGTGTTCCGACACCAATGGTAAAATTTTCTCGTATTGCGCCCCTGGTTCAGAGTACTGTTAAAATGCTGTTGTTGATTTCTATTTATACCATTATTTAGTGGGTATGCTAGGCGTCAGAGACGCCATGGCAAATTTTAAATTGATTAAAAAAGTGATCGGACGAGAGAATATTAATATTGATTCAAATGCAAATCGCGCAATATTTGACAGTTATTTCCATCTTTTTGCGATCGAATTTCGAACTTGTTGCCAAATGCTCTTTTTTTTGCTAATAACTTCCACCAGCAACTTTCTTTTAAGTGAAAATACATATCAAACGATTGCAATTATTCGCTTTTAGTAATATTATAATGGTTTTCGGCTTCCTTAGTGCTCGATCATTGTCAGTTTGTTTTGATAATTAGTGAAGCCTGCCTTGTAGTAGTAAAATCATCTCCCATCGTCGTTTCGTATGGAATTCAATTCAGTCATATATATTTCATGACAGGCTTCTAAAGCTTAGCAATTATAGTTTGTGCGGTCTCAAGCTTATGTAGTTTACATTAATATACTCATTCTTTTTTTATCGTCAGAAAGCCTACGGTTTAAATGTGCCAAACAAGCTAAGAGGCCTTTCGTGGGAGTGCTAAGCAAATCTCATAATTTATTAATTGTAGATGTGTTGCTCAAAAGGAGGTCCTTTTATCTTTCTATCTCCACAATTTTTTTAGGTCTTTTAGGGGCAAACTTTGCCTGGTACTAATTCCACATTTTTTAGTGCTTTGAAAACGGTAGAAGCTCGTCATTTTACTACAGTCGAAGCTCTCGTAAGCGGACACCCTCGGTCATATACCCTCGCCTTGTTTGAAACGGAGTTTCAAACAAGGCGGCCGTAAGTAGAGCTGTCCGCTTACAAGAGTGTCCGTTAAGAGAGCTTCGACTGTATTACCCAACGTTAAAGGTGAGATCCGTAATACCTCTATAAAATATGTCCGCAAACATTTCACTTTTCCAAAAGAAAATAGAAAGCAAAATGAACGGTCAATTGTATTCCGGAACGAATTTTTAGCTTGTGTAAATCCAAGTTTTTGCTATTAACGTATGTTTCTTGAAAAAGGGAGTTAAATTATTGTTCTCTTTTTTTACTTTTGTTTTTAACAAAGCTAACGTAATATGTATTCTTTACGTGGAGAAGCAAATAAACCGTCATTAGCTTATTTCATCTGCATATTTCCTTACGCGTATGTTTCAAACTTTTCGAAGTCAGTCTAAAGGTGACATTTTAAATTTCCGTTCCATCGCAAGCGAAACTGTAGTCATTTGTTTTTCGGTTTTTCAGCAAGCAGAATCACAATTCAGCCCGAATCGTAACAATAAGTTTCTCAAACCCCTGACGCAACCTCTTTTTGCCGGCTACGTCAGCTTTGCTCGATGTACCAGTACAGGGAAAGTCTTGAGAAAGAATAGTTAATGAAAATATTGTAAAACGATCGATTCAAGGAAAATGATTAGTGAAGGAAGTTGCTAAATTTTGAAATGGACTGAGAAGTTAGGACCGGATTCAGAATCTTGAATAAAAGTGATAAAAATTGTCTCTCGGAAATTAAACATTCTTTTTGAAGGTCGCTTTAAAAAAAAATGAAAACTCCGACTATTTCTGAATTGAAATAATCTCTCTTTTCTTTTCTATTTCAAATTTTAATTAAAACTAAACTTGTCCAACTCCAGAGACGCTCTCTCTTTTGATGAGTTAAAAAAATATTTGTTAACAAAACAACTACCTGCCTTTATCTTGACATTTTATCAATTGACTGAACTTTGAAAACGATCTCAAATTTCCCGTCAGATAAAGCTGGCGCAATGAGGTCCAAAATAAAAAGTCAGTGACCCGAATTCCCGACGCGATCTTTATTCAGCGCATTAGCTTGAGGGTCTCGATGGTATTAACCGTTAGCGGTAAAACAGCTAAAAAAATAGCCGTTCGTTGTAAAAATTGAAAAATGTTTACCGTAAGGCGTAACTGAAATGTTTACCGTAAAAAAATTCCAACCCCGAAAGTGAAAGTCACAAGATCTTTTCTAACGGATTTCCAACGAGTTTTTATCCCCGCGCGTCGCGTGTATGTTTCGAACGCCAGTTTCGCGGAGAACGAAACAATACTCTATGGCCTCTCTTTATCCTCGTTATTTTCTCTCGTTTCGTTCTTCGGAAGAGCTTCAGAAGCTCACAGAGGAGATTCATAGGCGGGGTGATGGGATAGTTGCGAAAGGGGGAATGGACGCGTGGGACGGGGGGGGGGGGGGGGGCAGATGGAAACACGAAGGCATTACATGCGTTTTGCCAAAATATGCAATTTCTGTGAGAGCCAGACTTTCACTCATTTTGCAAATAATCTACTCGGCGTTGTTTTCGGTATAAAATTGTCCAGCAAAAATTCAAAAATGATAATACCGTATTTACTCGCCGCCCCGAATAAGCACCGCCCTTGAATAAGCGCCGCGTTTGGGATAAAAATGTCAACAAGCGCCGCCCCCAAATAAGCGCCGCAGTCCCGATGCGGCGCTTGTTCAAAGAATTCCGTTTTACTAAAAACAGCACTACAAAGCAACTCTAAAATATACTTTGACATTTCGTTTTTATCAAAAGCGATGTTTTGCAGTTCAAAGTGATTTTTTTTACCGCTCGCCCATTAGTTCTTCTATCCAACATTCTTACAATACATTGTTCTGTAAATGTTGTGAAATGCCGCGGACTTTGCCAGGAAAGCTAGCGCCACTTCTATCTTTAGTAAAAGACGAATACCGACTATCAAAAGACGCTTTTTTTCAGCCGCACTTGATTTGTGACTGACCGTGACTGATGAAAGGGATATGCCCGAAACATTCTTCCAATACTATATTACAACTGAAGTCCATAGTTTCTAAGAATTGTAGACTTCTTAAGCCCAGTCTTAAGCCGTAATATTTGCGTCGTCATGAAATGGCTCTCCCCACTCATATGCCGGCGAGCGTTGCGTGACAAGCCTCTTGCCTCGTTTCCAATACTTATGAAAACGAGGCAACCAGGCCTGCCATGTGAAGAATGCTGTTTTGGCGTCCAGTTGCAAACCAACTGCATGAGTTCCAAACCAACCCAGTTGTTTGTTGGAATCTTTAGTCTAATCGGTAGACCTGTTCTTCATTCAGGTCAAGGGAAGGAGCCATGAAGTTGGATGACAAGAATGGAGGGTGATCTGATTCAATAGATGCGAGGCCTTAAAAAAATTGCAGGGTAAATTGCGACGGAGTTAGCGAGGTAAGCCTCCGATAATTTCACAACAGCTGAGTGTATTAGTTTCTGTTTGTAAATCTATCCTGTCCTGTATTTCGGAATGAAGTGAGTCAATTTCTTACACATAAAAAGGATAAAATTATAAAGCTGAAATGCTTAAGAAAACACGACGTTCTTTTGCAGAAACCGATACTGTGGAAGAAACAGGAGAGTCGGCGAGGCAGAGCGAGGCTTTGGGCGATCGAAGGACCACGTGAAGACTGTCTGTGTAAGCTTACCAAATCATTTTAGAACTATTTTAAGTGATTGTCAAAGGATATGGGACATTTCAGTTCGTCTGATCGACGTGTAAAGTTCTTTAAATCGGCAACTTACAGACAAAAACTGTCGTGTCATGCCACATTTTGTAGCCTGAAATGTAATGGCGGGCATTTTATGGTAATGAGCCCTGTGTTTTATATGATCCTCTCTGCAAATGAACGACTACTTTGTCATGAGGGACAATTTTGAGACATTTTAAAATTAGCTATGTAGTATGGAAAGCAAAATGGTGCAAAATTCAACGTCGAAAATGTCATTCACATTCAACAAACACAATCACATTCAAGATAATATCTTCATCAAATTCAACAAGAAATTTAATCAACTTCAGCAAAGGTGAAAAAAAAAGATCACAATCAACCAAAGAAATTTGACAGATTCAACAGGTTCCGATAACAGTCAAAGCAGCAAATACAGTCAAATTCAGAAAATGCATAAAGACGATGATATTCAGCCTTTATACGATCACATTCAATAACAACAAAGTATGATTACATTCAAGAAGGGCTAAAGTCTGTCAACAAATCCCATAATCCTTTACGAAGGTTAACAGTGTAGTGATGGACTGGCAACAAAGTACCCAGTCCACGGTCTCCTCGGTCAGCAAGATGTAGTAGTGAAAAAAATCCATGACTATAATTATCTTCTTTGTCAACTTTCAACTTTTCCGAGTATATGTATGGCTTCATGAAAAACTTCAACTCATTCAAAATTTGGTGAACATCTTTATTTTCTTCAGGCTTTTCCTTGACCATGTCCTGACTCAGTTTGATTCACCTCCTAGCAATGCATGCAAGAAAATTGTAATCTTTGAAGGAAAAGAAGTCCAGGGTTCAAAATAGCAGCCGGCTGTCGGCAGTAGCCGACACTTTCATGACACTTGCCGGCTACTTTTCACCGAAGAAATACAAAATTTCATGCCTTGATCAGCCAACTGAAATCAAAGTTGCTGTAATGTTGAAGTAAACATTTCATATCAAACAATAAAGCAACTTAACAGGGCTAGAAAGTGCGACTCACTTATCGCTAAAGCGACCAAAATTTTATATTTGGCGACTAAAACTTCTGGTTTTACGGTTTAGTCGCCAATGTGGCGACTTTATTTCTGTGTTAAGATGAATAACGGGCCGCCCCACCTTCTAAGGTATTGTGTCCCTCCAGAAAATTATATTGAAGATCTTATTATCACATTCACTCCAATCCATTCTTTTGCTTTGCCATAAAATATTGTATCACTTCAGAAAACTTACAAATGGCTGACTGTGTTTGACATCGCCCCAGAATGCATCTGGGTACATCATGTATGCATATGGATTGTGTCCCTTGAAAATGCATAGCTCTCTAACAGCCGGGAGAAAGTGAGCCTTGACAAAATGAGCCGACAAATTCAGGCTAAAAACGAAATTTTATTTTGAACCCTGCAGTCAAAAGTCATTCTTTCAGGTTATTTTATCTCACTGTTTTTGTATATACTAAAACCACTATTCACCTCAGTGTCAGTAGCTAGTGGTGGATATTTACAGACATTTACCGACAACAACAGCCCACAGTTCTTCTCTTCTGTGGAAGATTTTTTAAACCCTGAACTGATGTTTTCTACGCTTTTTGGCTTCCATCTGCCTTTTTCGTAGCGCTAACAGCAGGAAAAGATTGCCTTGCAGCAAAAGCTTATGTACTTTGAGCAATTTACTGTTGAGCCAAGGCATATGGGCGACAAAAGATTGTTGATTCTGCAATTGTTTGTGATGGTTTAGGATCATATCAAAACAGTTTGCTCTGGGTTTGTTGCGATTGCAAGGTTAAGTAATTACTATGTTTTTGCGATGGTCTGGATCCATTGTGATAATCTGCGATCACATGGAAACCAGGCTTATGATTATTAATTATCATATAAACCTGTCACATTTGCCAATTATATAGCATTAGCAGCTTTTTTTTTTTTAAATACATGTAAATTCAGACTTTTCAATTGAAAGTTAGACATCAGGTTTTGGAAAAGTTTTCTTATAATACAAACAATTTTTTGGAAATCAAAACTTAATTTGGTGTCCTTTCTTTAAACCAAATCATACTTTTTTTTAAGTTACAAATCTTACATACATAAATACATTTATTGCTCTCCCTAAAAAGGGCTTTTCAGCAGCAATGTTAAAAAATTACAATTAAAATACAAGTAAACGAAAGTTATAATGAAATATTTACAATAAAAATCCGTAATAATGATAATGAATTTATATAGCGCATTTTTCATATATATATGTTCAAATGCGCTGTACACATACTGTGTACAGTATGTGTACAGAAAAATGTATACAATAGTTCTAATGTTACGTTTTCTTAGATGCAAGTGTATGATTAACTGATCATCAGTGTTTTCATGAATGCTTCTACCAATAGAGCTGGACTCGTTTACCTCTTCGACCTCTCACTGGACTTCAACGGACACTTGAATATTTCTTTGTCTCTTCAAAGGCTGAGGAAATGCTTCATCTATGCTTTTCAGCATTGGAGCGGGAAACATGTTTCTTTTAATGTGTAGACATCTTCAGTTGACACCTGTTTCCTTCCTGGAATGTTAGTCTTCCAACACATCCTTTCCGCATCTTGCTGAAAAAAACATTTTAACCATGCTGTTGCCCCTTTCCATTCTGGTTTCCGGTTTTACATGGTTGCAGCCAAAAACACCAAGGGATAATTATTGGTAACATTCAGTAGTCATTTCTGTGCACAGCAGAAGTGCACAAAAATTGAACAACATGCAAAAACAATGCTTGCTGTTCGCTAGACAGCTTGCACACTTAGAGAATTAATTTCTCTTATTCAACATTTAGTTATCACTTAAAACTTGTTATGGGTAAAATTTTGAAATGTGGCTGAAAGTATTTACCAGAGTACTCGAGAAACAATGGTATAGGTGTTATTAACAAGTTGTGTTTTGTGGCCTCAAGAAATGTCTTGGTATGTGATACAGGGACGAAAAGTTAAAGACATGTGACATCAAATTTAACTAATTGTAATTTGATGTTGATAATAAGTGAATAAAATGGACAGAAGAAAATCACCATAACTAAAATAATGATAAAATTGAAATGTGTAGATGTACACACGTACTTCTGTCAGCACACCCTGTAAGTAGTAATGTACTACACTCTAAGGCAAAAATTTTTTGCCTAAGAGATTTAGTACATAACTACTTCTCGTTGTTTGGGTCAAATACGGAAAACAAATACGGAAAACAAATACGGAAAACAAATACGGAAAACAAAAATGGAAAACAAAAATGGAAACCAATCCTGAAAACAAACCCTGTAATCAAAACTGTATCAATCCTGAAAACAAACCCTGTAATCAAAACTGAATCCAAGCGTAGCCGTCTCATATGACATAAACTTAAGTTTATGTCATATAGAGACTGATGTTCAAATAAAATTTTTAAATTTTATTTGCTCAATTAGTATAAATAAATATGCTCTTATACTAAAATTCGAAAATCTGTAATGGAATAATGTGCGTTTAAACAAGCCTTGATATCATAACTGAAATATCAATCTGGAAAACCAAGCGAAGCCGAGTTTTATGCTGTTTTTATTATCATGGTAAATCTCTTGTACTGAATATCTGTTGTGAATTATCTTCTAAAACGATTATGATTTTTGTTATTTTTGAATTCATTTTTTCTTTTTCAAGGTCGGATAATACACTGTTTAAATCATTGTAAATGTTACATAGGTATTTGCTTGTTTCATTTTCTTCATTTAATAATTTTGTTAATGGCTTGCAATGTCCATCTTCCTTTAGTTTTTTATCTAAATATACTAAAGTGTCTAAATTTTCATATACCAAATCTCCGAGTTTTGATAATTCTTTTAATGTTACGATATACTTCAGTGTGTTTATTGCGTCATCAGACATATTTTTGAATGTATTTGCTTTGAAACATATTTTCTTTAAATTTTCCATGTTTATTTTCATGTTTGTCATTTATCTATATATATAGTGTATGTTTTTATTTTTATGCGTTTTTTCATGAATCTCTTATACTCTTTTTTAAAAATCTTGCATCTTAGTGCGTTTAAAACAAACCTCGTTGACATAATGAAAATCAAAACCTACCGGATAAACAGATGAGTTTGTCTTTAATATCCATAAGGATATGTTTCTATACAGCTTTCTGATATGTGTTTTATTGCGCGCTTGTCATATCCAAAGCTGTATACCTTTTCCTCATATTTGTTAACAATTTGTTTATTCTGTCTGGTTATCTTATTTTCATTTACTAATGTGAGTTCTTTAAAATCGCCCTTAACCATCTTAATCATATTTGTGTGATTTAGTATTTGTGAATTTTCATGATTAAGGGAAAAACCTTTAATAACACATTTCTGTTTATTATCGCCATATATGAAACTGTAGTTTTTAGGGCCACCGCTTACGAAGGTACCTTTTATAACATCACCGTCTAACTCATCTGTTAAATCGCCTAGCATATCGCCTGTTTCTATTGTCTTACCATTCTGGGATTCGATATACACAATACTATCTGTATCAAAATATAATACCTGTTTATCCAAATAGTCAAGTTTTTCATACAACATTAACAGTGCACTGCTAGTCGTGAAACAGGCTACATAGATATTTGTATTATAGGAATTATCAACAAACTGATCCTTATAAGTGTAACTCATCTGTACCATCTCATCAGTTACGAAATTCATGTTTAAATTACCAATAGTATCGTCGAGAACTACTTGATAAAATTCATTTATATCATTTATGTATTTGCATTGATTCATGTTATTTCGTTGACCAAATTTCCCCCATAGTGAGTTTAAGCACATTTTTGCAATAGCTCGTAAACCTGAATTTTCATGTAATTTACCTAATTCAATGTCTAAATTCTTTTTAACTTTATTTCTAAAAATCATCTCGTCATTGTTATTTTTAAAATTATATTTTGTTGATTCAAGTTTTAGCTTCATGAATTTTTTTATATAACCTTTGAATAGATCATCGGATGACTTCTCAAAATGCCAAACCTCATATATTTTTATAATTTTATAGCCTTTTTCAATGGCCTTATTTAGTTCATCTGTTGTCCATGTACCAATAAATGCTCGTTCATTTTCACTATGTTGGCATCTTTCTTGTTGTTTTGATTTAGCACATGATATACACAGAGGGAACATTAGCTTTTCAGCCTTTTCACATTTGATTCTCTGAGGTAGAACAGCATGGTATAATTCTCTTGGAGCTAAAATTTTACATTTTATGAATCCATACCATTTTGTATCGTATTTTTCTGGTGATATTATTTTTTTAGGATGACCAATGGGATATTTTTTGTAGAACTGAACCGTAGGATATAAGGAGCAAAAGTCAACGTATTTACCACATTCGCCTTCTTTGAATTTGTACAATAATTTGGTAGCATTTGTACGCCCCCCGTAGAAAGCATCTCTAGGGTTTAGTTGCCCAACCACTTCTCTATACCAATCATTTTTATAATATTTCTGAAAACTTTTATCCTTTTTTAATTTACATTCCCACATTTCAATAAGATTGTAACCAGCAGTTGTTATTTTTTTGTTTTTATCTTGTGTTTTATTATACAAAGTACCCATATCACTTTGATTCTTATTATTGATAACATCAGCCTTGTAGCAATCTGGGCATCCATGCCAGAAGCAACCTTGAAATTCATAAACAGTATTTGTAGATTCACAAAAACCATCAACTTTTAATTCGTTATTGATAAGTTTTTCACCTCCTGTCAAAGCATGCTGGATCTTAATTTTATTTTTTTCAGCAATGTAATCAAGCCATGCGATACTTACTACACTATGTTTGTCTGTTTGAATAATATTATCAACTACAGCTATGGTATTTTTTGGCATATAATTCCCTCTGTAAATAGCCATGCAAACACCTGCTATAGTAATGTATTTTAATGGGTCAATATTTTCCTCTTTAATGAAATCTTGCCTGAATTTTAACATACATCTTCTTAATATATCAACATCTGACCTACAGTATTCAATTATTTCTTTTTTGAAATCGAAAACATAATTTTCATTAACACGCTCATTATACCATTGTAAAAATTTCTCTCTATCTTGTGTTTTCATTTGATTAAACCCATAATGTTTTTTTGCAGGCATATTACCAATATAGTTTTGATTACACAGTTTGTTAAAATAATGTGGAAAATATCCTTTTTTCAACTCGTTTAAACCAAACGTTTTAGGAAACGATGCTAATGGTTGCTGAATAAAATTTAAGCTATCGATAATTTTGATTCTTAATTGTGTGATCTCCATCATCATAATTTTTGAACCATTGTAAATGCAATAAGGTTTGAATCCATTATCTATACACCATTTGAGAATAAAATGGGAATCGTACCCTTTGCTATTATGAGCTAGAAGGGTGCATCCTTTATATTTTTCATTTAAAATTCCATTACAAAAACTATTAATATCATTGAAGATTGATTCATTACCGTTGAAATCATGACAGATAGCTAAATTAACTTCGTGTAACCCAGTACTTTGTACACATTCGAAATCAAAAAATAAATAATTTTCATTATATGTTCTACATGAGTGGCAATAATCTTTTTTAGGAATGCTTTTATTTGATCTGCAAGGTTTTTTGCTATCTTTTATACAATTTCCTCCATTGCATTTGATTTTTTTCATGAAACATTTATGTTTGCTTTCACAATATTTATTGCAATTATTACACATTTTGAAACCACATTTATGTATTTTAATATAAGGTTTTAGTATTATTTGATTGCATTTTGAACATTTTGCTACACTGCTACATACTGATTCATCACCATCTTTTTTAGATCGATTTCTTGTATGGTTTTTGAAACAGCTGTCACCATGAAATACACGATTGCATTGCTTACATGTAATGTCTTTGCCGTCACATTTATCTCCATTTGGGAAATATTTGAAGCAAGAAAGGCATTTTTGGGGGCATTTGTGTTTATCACGTCTTGTATAAGCTTTTTTGCAACTATGACAGTAATATGCTACATTTAGAAAAGCTGTCATTGATTTTATGACATCAAAATGATTCCGTGTTTTGTATAAATAAATTTTGTCAATTTTACCATTATTAGCTGTATATATGATTTCATTAAACTGCTCAGAATCGATAATGTTAATCTCAATATCTAAATACGATGCAAAGGTATTTACATCTTCTAAAGTATTGCCATACTCGTTAATTTCAACATTTGCATTATTATGAAGTTCTTTGGCTTGAATTTCTTGTAGTTTCCGTGATTTATTAAAGCCATCTTTCAACTGAGTTGTAGTGTAATTCTCAGGGTGTAAATTAGCATAAGCTGTAACAATTCCCCTTGCTAAACATATTGTGTCATCATTTTTGATTGTGATAATACATTGCTTTCTATTAACTGTTTGTTTTGATAAATGTAATCGACCTTTACCACTAGGCATTTTAACAGATTGAATAATTATTTTGCAATTTTCTAAATCTATTTCTTTATACTCCAAAGTATTGATTACATCTGAAAGTTGATTTAACTTGAAATCAGAAACTTTTAACAATTTTGTTGAGATAGGATGATCTAATTCATCATTTGAAATTACCAATCTGAATCTATCATTACCTTTTAACTGCCTTTTCTTTATTGTCATTTCAACCATTTTTTCAAATACACTGAAAACATCATTTTTATTGTTTATGAAATGTTTTTGTACATTTATTTTGAATTCATTGGTATAAGCATTGAATTTTTTATTCGCTGTATTTCCGATTTCAGTTATTTTGAATAGAGGCTGGTCATTGGATCTTGTTTCAAAAATGGTGTCATCGAAATTAAATTCATTGAGTGTCCTGTTTAAGGTCTTATCGTTCTTATATTTTTGAATTTCATTGATTACTTTTTGTCTTGTTGCCTTTTTTACAAGATCCATCCACGTATATCCTATTTTCTTAGCATCACTCAGGTAACTATTTGATAGTTGTTTAAGATTGTCATTAGTTTTTCTTATTGGTTTAGATTTGTTTATAGGTTCATGAGTATTTAAATAAGATAGGTTTGTCTTCTTTGTTACTATTTTACGTGGGGTGTTGGGTTTTGAATACACCTTCTTTGGGGTTAGTTTTAAATTAATAGGCTGGATATCTTTTTGCGATGGTATAAGCTTTAAATTACTTAATGCGTTATTATTGTCGTTTTTATCAATATGAGTAACACGCATATCTTTTGGAATGGGGCCATTAAAGCATTCATATACAAAGTTTTGTACTAAAACAGGTGTGTACGTCTGATCTCCGAAAGCTTTTACATTTATTCGAAATCCAGCCTCGGTATGTTGGCCTTTTAAATAATTATGAGTCATTGTATTGATGATATTTCCTTCCTTATCAGATGCAAACAGATCGTATTTGGGATGGATATTATATATGATACCGTCAATCTCGGATGAAATTAACCGTATCGGTTTTTTCTCGTTATCAATGTCTTTTATCGTTATTTTAGAGTTCATTTTACTATTAGTTGAGATATTTTTTTGTGTCATTTTTGTGTACTATATAAAATCACCAAACCTTTAAGTCCTTTATAGTAAAAATTATTTTTGAGATTTTTGGTGACCAGAAATAATATATTTTTGGTCACCAAAGGTAACAGAAAACAGCAATTTATATATACTGTGCTATACAATATATAATTATATAATTTTTCTTTATATGTTATTCATCAGGTATAATATTAAACCGATCATCTTCTTGAATGCCTTTAATGACAGCATTTTTAATGTGTTTTTTAGTTCTCATATGACTCCATTTTCCTGCAAGGCAAGTGTGATATTCACAAATATCACAATACCAAGGCTTATTAAGCATGTATTTCGTTTTTGATCTAGTAATAGCGTTACGTCTGTCTTCATCATTATCGTATTTAAGATTCCTTCCCATTAATATAATACTATATATTATTTCTTTATACCAGTTATAGTGCGTTTAAGTGAAAGATATAAACAGATAATTATTTTCTTTATTAATATATATAGAATGTGTTATATAACATTAAATATCAAACACCTACTAGAAGCTGATAAAAGCTCGAATGATATAGCCTTCATTAATAAAATGTATTGTATTCAGAGCATCCTTGACGCTAATATTAGTATTATTAAAATGCTATCTTCAGACCTTGAAAACAAAAATCATGTACGTTTAGAGTGTATACCTAAAGACCAGAAAAGACGACGTGGAAGACCTCGTAAGAATCAACATTAAATACATATTTATTCAGTTTACGGTTTTAGCCAAAAGTTATAAATGATTAATGACTAAACCATTGACCGAAAAAACCTGCTGACGCGTCAGCAGGTATTTTAATCTGGTGTGATTTCTATTGACCAATCATATTTCAACAAGTAAAAAGTTTTTTATATATAAACTTTTTGAGTAAAATTTACTCAAAAAGTTTACTCAAAAAGTTTACTCAAAAAGTTTACTCAAAAAGTTTATTCTAAAATTTACTGCCAAAACAGCTGTGCCGTGAAGTTATGTGTGTTATATATATAATGGTTTGTAATTCTGAAATCCACGATGAATTAAAAATTTTAAAAGAACCTATATGCCCTTTATGCGATCAACTATTGATAGAAGGTAACAAGGATGCTGAGCTATGCTGTAGTAAACAGGATATTTCAAATCAAAACGGTATAAATGTTTGTATTAATTGCGGTTTGGTTCATGGTTCTATTTATTACAATGAGTTCATTGATTTTTATGCAAATATGTATAAAATACGCCGAAAATCGGTATATCATCGGAAGTATCATATTGAAAATATGCTAAATAGTATATGCTATGGAAATAGGGTACAATTGACTAGTGATCAAAGGAATCGGATTTATAAAGTGCTTAATATTATCGAATCCGCTATTCCTATTGTAAACAAAGGTAGAAAAAGACTCATATCAACCAAATTCATAATTAAACAGCTTTTTTTGATGATGAATCTACCTTGTGAATTTATCAAAATTAGCAAAAGCAAGAAAACGTTAGCCTTTTATCAATTGTATTGGAATGAGATTTTAGAATTAAAATTTGATAGTATCATGCACATTATCAGACAGTGAATTTTTTATCATATTTTACCATATACTTATCTATAATCGGGCTGTTATCACTTATGTAGTCATCGGTGTTTTTCATCGTTATTAGGATATTGGATAGGTCGAATTCACCCGTTCGCAAAATAAATTTTAGTGTGTTAAGTATATGCATATAGGATTGGGTTGCATATATACAATTTTGAATTTTCAAATCGAGATTTTGATGTTGAAGCCAACCTTGTATCAATAAAGCTCCCGTGCTGATTGCAACTAGGCTGATACCACCAGTTGAAACGGACGATACTATGCCACCCGAAGCAAATAAAATAGCCAGCGAATTGCCTATTAATTTAAACCTTTTAAAGGTTTTTGTAGCTTGTTTATAACACCAACACTTCTTATGGTATACTTTGTAGTATTCTTTCAATTCTTGAATTTGCGCTTGATTTAACTTGTCACTAATATGATTCCATTCGAATATATTTTTGCGTTGTTTCGGCATACATATATATATTATATGCTTAGACTATGTTTTATTTCTATTTTTAAATCTGTTGTATAATTTTCTGATATTTTTAATCAACCGTTCAATAGTTTTCAGCATCTCATGTATTAAATCTGCAGTTTTCATATAATAGTGAGTTAGATAATTTATTCGAAGAATATACCCATTGTTTTATCTAAAAATTGGACTTTGTGATACTCTCGACTATTCACTGACATTGCTGTGTTACTAAAACCGATTCTTTGTACAAAGTAATCTGAACTGATTTTAATGTTGGATGCATTGATATTAAACCCAGCCAATGTTTGATCAATAATCATAGCATTATTGCAAACAGCGATTCTAAATTGATTCCCTATTTTAGTATACCAGAGATTTAAATATTTATCAAAATATGTTCCTCTTATTTGCTCTGTATATGAATCTAGATCATAATCGATGAATAGCTTATTATGCTCCACTTTAACCCACGGAAAACTAAAACTATCACCCTCGATAAATTCAATTTTAATCCTTTTATTATCACTGGGCTTATAGTCATATTTAAATGCCATATATATAGTCCAGTCATTGGATTCAGTGATATTTTCATTTAAATTAATTTCGAAACCACTCATAAAGCCGTTTTTTGGATTAAAATCTTCTAACAATTTTGTGGGATTAAAGACAAGACCATTATTTAATCCCTGAATTACCGCTCCGTTTGCATCTGACATGATGAATTCAGATGGATCCGTTAGATCATAAAAATACTCGAAAATTTTATGGTAATAGCTGATGTTTCTTTTCTTATCCATTTTTAATTCAAGATCAGACTTCAAATTGTCCCGAAAATTTTTTAACTGTTCAAAATTAACAGCTTGGTCATTAGTAGTAGCTGGTTTAATACCATAAATAGCCTTTGTTTTCATATCAATCGATGCATTGAAAGCTATTCTATCATTTTCAACATAATATAGCTGATCGTATATCCTAGGATCAACGTTACTCTGATAACCTTTTATTCCATAAATCACGATATATGTTTGTAATTTTGGGACATATGCGTTCCCTGATTTCATCTTTAAAACGATATCAACATAGAGATAATTATTAGGATGTTGCTGATATTTATTAATTTGTGCTATTGTTCGACTATATCCATCATAAACTCGCGTAGTTGATTTGTCGATGTTGTCGATTGATGATACAATATCGATATCTAGACTATCATGATCTATTTCAGCTGGAAAAAATAGCTCGAAAACCATTGTGTATCGATTGATTGGTAAACTATATACATTGATACCTAATCTGCTTGAGTAGTAGCCTTTATTGCTGTCAAGTACCAGCTTACTGTCTACAACTTTCGTATTGATCTTATGGTATGAATTCGGATGATCGATTAAACTGCCTAACTTTATATCATCTTCCTCGCTTAATTGATTGATACTATCGGCCATTATATGGGCAAACGTGTTTTCTTGGCCAACGGAAGTTATATGACTGCTATCAACATGATCAAGCATATATTTTTTGGTTACAGCGTCTGTATCATTGGTTGGGGTTTTTAGATGGGTTATATTATACCCACCCATATGGAGATTTGCCTGCATCATGTTACTACCGTGAATATCAAGCTTGCTTAGAATTTTTTGAGTCAAAACGCGTCCTACGACCTTCTTTAAAAAACTGTTATCAACGTACGATTTGTCTGCTTTGTTTTGAAGGCTTTGAGCTAAGACACCTCCTGATTTCTTCGTTAAATATGTATTATCAGCGAACGATTTGTCAGCCTTAGTAGCAAGTTTGGTATCAATTTCAGTCCTTACTTTGTTATCCTCAACACTAACATAGCCTACGTTTGGTACAGATCGATCGTTATATAAACTTGGATAATACACTTCGGTATTTTGCAATGAAAGGCCGGCACAATCAAACACTGTTTCATTTCTGTTCTTTTTAAGGAAGAATTGGTTAAGATATCGTTTATTTACGGCCGTCTCGAGATCCCTTGAATAATTTTCAATTGAATCATCGATCGCAACGTCATCAGGCGTTTTTAGCCCTATTACTCTCTTTTTGTTCAAATTGAAATTACCTTCAGGCGTAACATCAAAGCCGACTCCTGGGTCACCCTTTTCACCTCGAGGGCCTTTAATTGGTGTAATATTAGTGTTATTTGATTGTAATAAACCGTTTGAGTAACTCATATTATATCAATCAGTTATATTATATTATATTTTTTCATTGAAATTCTTAGTTACGAATTTTCGTGGCTTATCAATATATAAAAAGCTAAATGGGTCTGCAGTTGCTTTATCGTATAGCTCTTTTGGAATACTGTTTTCACGGCATATTAGACTACTCTCATTAGCACTTGGGAATTCGTATATAGAGAAATGTGAACAGTTTAATCTTATGTCTTTTGGTGTCTTATAGTAGCTTTGACTCAGATATATCACGCTACAGTTCTTATGCCTTCCTCGTATAAAATAGTCGACTAATGGTTTTTGGTTTTTATCACATACAAAATCGTCAAAAATGACTATTTTCTGAGAGTCACCATCAAGGTCTCCAACGGGAATAATCTCATCATTGCGTGCTTCAATAACATCATAACCAGCTTCATTACTTATTTGCTGGAACATATCCATAAGATCCACAAACTTGGACTGCTCTAAGTTTTTTGCGTATAAATAAATTTTATCAAAATATAATAGATTGTATATCATATGCATTAGTGTGTTTGTTTTCCCCGAACCGCTTGGACCGCAAACCAGCATCCGAAAACATTGATTTGGCATGAAATCGTATAGTTGTCTAAAGTTTGAGGCCATATCGTCTTCAGTGTCATAATTCGGTATTCTCATTATATTATATGGGTATATTATTTTCAGTTCAACAAGGTGTTCAACACGGTGTACATCAAGGTGTTAAACGCTATGTTAAATGTTGATTTTTATATTCAATTTTCATTTTTTATGTAACGTAATAATATAAAATAAAATGAGTTTACTTAGATGGAAAGAGCTTGCAAAGAGTAAATCTGATTTGGGCGATAAAATCAATTATGTTAAAAATGCAATCACACAAAATAATATCGGTCAGCAGACAAGCCAAGAGTCATTTTCGAAGGTATTCAAACCAGTGACAAGTAAATTAGATGATGTAATTAAAAGTAATTTGCAGATAGCAAAAGTACCCAAAAATCGTGTCAAAAAGGGGATGAGAGGTGAATTGGAAGCTCCAGATTACTATCCTGAAGTTGATCCTTTTGAGGATATGGACGTAGATAATTTATTTAATGAGCCTGTAATGCCACAAAATGAAAAACAGATTGTACCGAAACCACCAACATATGAAGAATCTTTAAAAGATCTTTTAGAAGGAAAAAAGGAGATTTATGTTGATCCCCAATATTTTCCTGAATATGAAGATGAATTACCTCCTGAATACGATGAGGATGAAATTGATTATGCTTTAGATGCTGATGATGAAGTAAGTGAAATACTAGATGACGTTGGTATCGACGATTATGATGTAGTGCAAATGAAATTAGATCAGCCTGAAATGACACCAAAGAAAACCAAGAACTATCTTAATAAGATTTTAGAGAAAGCCAAATATAAACGGAGACAATTGAAAGGTTTCAAGGCGAATGTTACTAAAGAATATAATAGGGGAACTATATCTGAAGCGGAAAGACAGATTAAAAATAAGAGAATAAACAATGCAAGAGTTGCATTAAATGACTACATAAAACATTACGAAAGTAAAGCCAAAACGATAAAAGGTTCTGGTATTCGAAAAAAACAGAAAGGTGGAAATGTTATATTTTTTAACGATGTAAAACAGCTTCTCAAAAAATTGGAATTGATCATCGGTTCAATAAACGCAGGAAACACATCAGTTAAAATGCGAAATATGGGAGTCGCTATATTAGACACACTTTTAAAAAGGTCTACTATAAATAAACAACAATATAAACAGATATATAATCTGTACTTTAAAGTCTAATTTATGTAACTGTATTATATATATGGATCGTGAGTTAGTATTATCATCATATAGTGTTAAAAATCAAGGTAATAACACTCCTCAAAATTTTACAACTAAATTCAACAGGCCTATAACATTGGATAGCAATTACCAATATATGATAGGCCTCAATCGTATTATTAACATGTCATTTACATGGTTTAATGTAAATCCCTCATATGGTAATCAGCTGATTAAATATAGTTCTGATAATGGGAATAAATTTGAAGATATAACTTTTCCTGCAGGTGTTTGGAATTATTCTGAATTTGATGAATATATTAAAGAGATTACTAAGACGGGAGATGATGATAACCCTATATATCCCATCTCTATTGATTTTGATTCAACAACATTCCGAGTAACAATCACTTTATCTCAAAATTATCAACTTGATTTGACGCATAGCAATTTCAACGACCTTATAGGGTTTGATAAAAAGGTATTAAAGGATGCGGTTAATATTGGACCAAGAGTCCCAAATCTAAGCCAAGATACCGATATATTAAATATACATTGCGATCTAGTCAATACTTCTTTAGTCGATGGTGAAGAGTCGGATATCATTTATACCTTTTCGACCAGCGTACTACAGCCGAGTTATTCGTTTACAATCGAGCCTCGTAGGGTCACATATAACCCTGTTAATAAGCAACAGATAAGTAGCATTCGAATATACATCACAGATGGGAAGAGACGGTTAATTAACCTGAATGGAGCGGATACGTCTTTTTCATTAATTTTGAAAAGGAAAGAATAATATAACATAATAGTATATAATGAAACCATATGAATTCAAGAGGTTTTACCATCCAAAATTTGGTAAATTTGTATATAAGCACAAAGGGTCAGGGATTATCGTTGATAACATTTTCAAACCGATGAAGAGTGTTATGTCGTCTGTTGTTAAAAAAATTGTCAAGCCATTAGGTAAGAAGGCGATAAAATCAGGTATTTCTCATGCAGGTGATAAACTGGGTAAAAAGGCATCAGAAAAAGCCGGAGACCTTATAATGGAAAGGCTTAGGAATATGAGGAAGGGAAATGCACGGCAAAAGGCACTATCCCCAATCTTACAGAAAGTAAATACCTCACCTGTCAGACACCAACAAAAAAATGAAAGTACTGATATGATCATCAATAGATTAATATCAGGATTAGGTGTAAAAAGAAGGCGTTGAGTAAAATGAATAAAATGATTAAAAAAATTGGTACATAATTGCAAAATTATATAACATAATAATATAATGTCTTTCAGAACAAGTGAATACTTACAGAGATATGAGTTGGTTCGATTTCAACTCGATGATGTTATTCGAGTCCCAGCTAACGGTCAGCACCAACTTAAAAACGGCTATAAGTTCACGATTAACGATAGAAGTTCATTCTACGATTGGTATAATGCGTATTTCGAGGTGCAATTTCAGGTGCAAATGTTAGCTGATGGAGCAACCACGGGGGCGAATCGTATCACAGTTATTAATGGAGCACATTCATTGATTGCCCACATGATGATTAAATCAGCAGGAAAAATCGTTTATGATACCGATAATCTCCATAAAGTTACTTTCGTTAAGAACCTCCTCGAATATAGTGACGATTTTAGTCGCTCAGTAGCAAAAAATAGTCTTTGGTATCTAGATACCGACCATAGGATAGCAAATGCTAATCAGAATGCAGGGTTTGAGGCTAGGCGACTTTTGACGACAGGTCTCAATGATGTCAATGTTGTTATACCTCTAAATCGTTACAGTTTCTTTGAAGAGCTGGAAGGTCGAATGTTACTCCCAATGCAACTCCAATTCAATATACAGTTACAGAATGACGCCGAATTACTTAAAAAGGCCGATGATGTAGCTGATGGACGAGTGGTCCTTAATAGATTCCTTCTATGGGTCCCAAAATTGACTCCAAAGGACAGCCTATATGATAAGTTTGTTAGTTCCTTCTTGGTAAAGAAAACTTGGACGTATATGCGCGAAATGTATGAGGTTTCCGCACCAACGAATAGCAGTGGATTCTTCCAGATCTCATCCAGTATTGATAATGTTAAGGCTATCTTTGTATATCTACAACGAGCTAAATCAAACAATGCAGATGAAAATCCCTATGAATTTGATACCTACAATATCAATCTTGACCGTGGGAATGGTAGTTATTTGACAACATGCCGATTGGAATACGGCAACGGAGTGTTTTATCCTGAGACCGAATATGATAGTGAGTCCAAAGTTAGGATCTTCAATGATTTGATGTCTTATGGTATGAGAAAGAATGATTACAACAGCGGTACACAACTCAACTTGGCAAATTACAACTCTCTCTATCCTATTATCTTTTTTGATTTATCATATCAAGCAGAGCGAGTAACTAGAGACCCAAAGCAGTTGATCTTCAGATATAAACTAAACGCTAATAGTGCGGGAGATAGTCCTTTCAACGTCCATGCCATCGTTCTTTATGATGAGACAATCGTCATTGACAAGGTGGGGAATGAGCTGGTTATTGTATAAATCAATCAATTGAATATTATGTATAAACCATTCTATTTTGTATACGTTTTATAAACAAGAAATTATATAACATATAATATATATACAAGTAATGACAACTTATCACTCTCATAAAGTGAATCTGTCAGAAGGACAGCGAAGGAAGCTTTTGACTGCTTATAGAAATAAAAGTGAGATCACTATTCGCTTAAACAATTCAGATATGACTGGCAATGACAGTTTAATGCTAACTCAACGACAAATCAATAAATTGAATAAGGCTAAGAAGTTAGGTGTTGGATCTGATTTAAACATCTCGAAGACACAAATTCGAAAGGTCATTAGGGTCGGTCATGGGGCACCGCGAATTGGTTTTCCAATGATTGGAATTAGTGCTCCGAAAACGAAAACAAGATCAAGAAGGTCAACAACTAACAAATCAACAACTGATAACACTTCAAAGAAGGATGGGGGAAATATTAGACTACCAAGTAAGAAAGATGTATTAGCTTACACACCGCCACCATTCATTGGTTCTTGGGATGAATATGATAAATTTCTTAGAACAGGTGGATTGGTGCTTCCAAAAAAAAAGATCTTAAAACCGAAAAGAAAGTAAGAAAGCCAACATTCCATAAGAATATACCAATGAGTAATTTTGATTTAATAAACTGGTGTTTATATTTGAATATACCGATAAAAGATGTACTAATGAGAGACGAGACTGTGACACATAATCACAAATTAGGAATATTCATTTACAATCTCCAACCGTCATATCTGAGTGGTAGTCATTGGGTTGCAACTTATGTAAAAGATAAGGTAATCAATTATTTTGATAGTTTTGGTATGCCTCCATTTCAAGAAATAGTCGATCACGCAAAAAAGAAGAATTTAACATTGATACATCAAAACAATCAGATACAGAGCATAAAGACTACCACCTGTGGATACTTCTGTTTATACTTTTTGAATGAGATGAACAATGGGAATACGTATTCTAATTTGTTGGAAGTGTTTGACATATATGACACAATGAAGAATGAGAGATTCATTCAACATTATTTCAGAAATATATAACTTATATATATAATGGTTAAATCGTATTGCGTAAAGCAGAAAAAACAGACAGAATGCGTACCAGAAAGTGAAAAATATGTTCAAACCAAAACAAAATGGGCGACTTATGATGAGATGCATTTGCTCTGAATGTAAAAGCGTTAAAACCCGTTTTGTGAGCGCCCAAAAAAAGACAAAAGGCCGAGGAGTTGGTGAAACAATTAACAAAAAGATCGGCGATAAGATTCCGGGGTTTCAACAGGCTCAAGATATTGCATCCTTCATTATAGGTGCTACTGGAGGTGATAAAAAATTGTTTGATAAATACTGGAGTGGAGATATCGCAAAAGGTGCCTTCAACACGAAAAACGGATTATTCTCAAAGAAATTCTGGACATCTCCAAGTGAGCATCAAGATCCGTCATGCTCTGGAACCGTTTGGGATAAAAAAGCAGGAAAATGGAGGAATAAATACTGTGATTAATATCTAATCAATATATATATAATGGTTAAATCATATTGTGTAAAACAGAAGAAACAGACTGAGTGTATACCAGAGTCTGAACAATTTGTAATGGCTAAAAATGGACGTTTAATGCTTAAATGTAAATGTGTTGAATGTGGAATCACTAAAACTAAATTTGTCAAAAGTCAAAGTGGTGGAGCTCTTGCTCGTTATAAAGGACCATCTACAACTGATAAAATAGCATACATGGCTTCAAATTTTGTTACCCCAGCACCAAGTTTTGGTGCTATGGCTAGACTTTTAGCTGGGCAAGCTTTCAAAGGAGTGAAAGACAATGTTGATTACTACAGAAAGGGAAAAGGTATCGATATCCATAAAGCTATTCTGAAAGTAGCACCCAAAAAGGGTTTTGTTATTCCAGGGCATAAATATACCGGACCTGGAAATCCTCTTGAAAAACAGGTAAAATGGGATCCAAAAACAGGTAAAATACTAAAAATATATGAGCAACCAACTGGCAAAACAGACGCTGTTAGCATGCAACATGATGTAGATTATTCTGTATGTACTGACAAACCATCAAAAGATCAGGTTAAATGCAAAAACGAAGCTGATAAAAAGATGGTAAAAGCCCTTGATGCTATCCCATGGAAGGACAGACAATGGGGTCATGCTATTGCTCGTAATACCATTGCAACCAAGGCTAAAATAGGTATGGGTGTTAAAAAGCCAAAAAACGGAAAACGGCGTTGAGTAAAAATGATTGGTCTCAACAATTAGCCGATGAGTTACATAAACCAATCAGACGAAAATTTAAAACTAGAAGAGTAATATCAAATGGAATTGACGACATATGGTCTGCTGATTTAGTTTTTATGGATAAACTTTCAAAATGGAATAAAGGTTATAAATATCTATTGACTATAATTGACGTATTCAGTAAATTTGCTTGGGCTATACAATTGAAAGATAAGAAAGGTGCATCAATAACTAGCGCTTTCAACAATATTATCATTAATGACAAGCGTAAACCTGAATATCTCTGGGTTGATAAGGGATCTGAATTTTATAACAAAACATTCAAGGAATGGCTAAAGCAAAATGATATTAACATGTATTCCACTTTTAATGAAGGTAAAGCTGTTGTTATTGAGAGATTTAATAGAACTTTGAAAAATAAAATGTACAAACAGTTTACTATTCAAGGTAATACACAGTATCTTGAAATACTTCCAAAAATAGTAAAAGAATATAATAATACAAAACATAGCTCTATCAAAATGACACCCACAGAAGCTTCAAAGAAAAAGAATGAAGGAACTGTTTACTTTAACCTATACGGTGATATGGAGCCATTATCAGCTAAACCAAAATTTAAGGTTGGTGACAAGGTCCGAATATCTAAGTATAAACGAATTGTTTTCGATAAGGGTTATACACCGAATTGGAGTGAAGAAATGTTCGTAATTACTAAGATCCAACATACTAATCCCATTACATACAAATTGAAAGATCTCAATAATGAAGACATACAAGGAAGCTTTTATGAACCTGAATTATTAAAAGCAAAACAGGATGTATTCAGAATTGATAAAGTGATCCGTAGAGACTACAAAAAGAAACAGGCTCTTGTCAAATGGAAGGGATACAGTGATGACTTTAACAGCTGGATTCCAATGAAAGATTTACAACATATTTAAACTTTGTGCTTAATAAAGTGAAAATGTCTGAAAAACTTAGATAAGATAATCACTTCAGTTCTTCATCATTGAGATTCAATTCTTGAAGTTTTTCTCCAATATCTTCTTCAGCAATTTCTTCATCTTCATCTTCATCTTCAATTTCTTCTTCATCATCATCTTCTTCATCAATCTTCATCTGATTTTCTTTGAATTTCTTTTCTTTATCCATCATCATCTTCATATTCGGAATAACGAAGGGCTTTGATTTCATCTCGAATTTATTCTTCATTGTCAAGCGTTGGAGAGTTTGCTTGTGTTCTTTAGCCTTTAAACGACGTCGTATTTCTTTAGAATACTTTCGACGTTTTTTCTCCAAATTGAAAATCTTCTCGCATTGATTTAAAACATGGAGAGCTCTAAAAACAGCTTCAATGGCTGCATCAAGATCAATAGTTGTCAAGCTGTTAATAACACCTTCCAAAGAAAAGTCGAGCTTGTAATTGATATCACCAGACTCATCAGCACAAAGACCAAGTGATTCTTGGATACTTTCCTCGCAATTAGCTATCTGATTTTTCAGAGTGAGTATTGATTTTGGCATTTTGACTGAATTCAATTTTGAGAATAAAAGTTTATTTTATGACAAATGTTTATATAAAAGTTTATTGTGATATGATTGGTTTGTTCAATACAATAGATTCAATCTTCTATTGTATTGAACAAAATATTATGAAACTATAGCAATAAGGCAGATGTTTTATAAAATAGAACATTCGAATCTATTGTATTGAACAAAATATTATGAAACTATAGCAATAAGGCAGATGTTTTATATAAAAATAGAAAATTCAAGAAGCTGTTAAAATATTAATAACCTTAAACGAAAAAATTTACATATTTTCAAATCATTTATATAAATCGTACCCGTTTTTCTTTTAAAATTGTAGTTCAGATACCATATAATTTATAACATAAATTTACATATTCTTTATTATATTAACAGTATCATTCATATCACTCAATAATAATTCCAGCTTTTTTATATTTTCAGTTAATAAATTAATAAAATTACACATAAAAATAAAATATATTATTATAGTATAGTATAATACATGATTGAATTGCACGAGATTCAAGTTGAATTATCACCGGAGCAAAAACGAAGTATAAGAAATGCTTATAAAAACAAAGAAGCAGTATCCATTCATATTCCTAGTGACCAGTTCAATGGTATTGATATACTTATGGTTAATACGACAACAAATAAAAAGTTCAATAAACACAAAGAAATGAAAAAAGGGGTTGACATCAAATTAAGTAAAAACATCGTACAAAAACAAACAGGTGGTGTTATTTGGCAATTGGCAAAACAAGCAACACTTGACAAATTATGCAATTTAAGTAGAAATTCCACTGATATCAAAATAGATAACGGTCTTCTAAGCTTTTTAGATATGATACATGAAAATAATAGCATATAATCACGCATAAAAAATAAAAATATATAAAGTATTTGTATAAATGGTTAGATTTCAAAGATATTTTTGTGAAAAAGATAGACAGGATGCTATTAGGAGAAGCAAGACTCTTTACATGCGGTATAAATCATGGGTATGTGATATATGTGATGGATATGACTACAGATTGGCAGGTAAATGGAGACATCTTTTGACACAAAAACATATCAACAATAGCATTATCCATAACATGGATACTGACAATAGATCATAGGTATTAGGATCAACGCTGTTATCTTCCAATGATATAATTGTACCATGACGGTCTAGCGGGGGATATAGTTGTATCCTAGGTTATGATCCTAGGTTTTGATTTTCATTATGTCAACGAGGTTTGTTTAAAAGCACTGTATCCAAAATTTTGAAAAAGGTATAAGAGCAAATAAAATTTAAAAATTTTATTTGAACATCAGTCTCTAAATGGCATCGACAAGGCTTGGATTCAGTTTTGATTACAGGGTTTGTTTTCATGATTGGTTTCCATTTTTGTTTTCCATTTTTGTTTTCCGTATTTGTTTTCCGTATTTGTTTTCCGTATTTGTTTTCCGTATTTGACCCAAACAACGAGAAGTAGTTATGTACTAAATCTCTTAGGCAAAAAATTTTTGCCTTAGAGTGTAGTACATTACTACTCCTGTAAGGTATGCTGAATTTGTTGCTCTCATCAAACTTGCTAAAAGCCACCAACTTCTTAATTTATGGTACTTGTTCTTTCTGCGTCTTTCTGCCTCTTCTCATTTCTACTCTTCTCATTATGGTATTGTATGGTATGTTTCGTGTCCTCCTCTGGTCGAGGGCTTTGTAAAGGCATAGTCTTGTCTTGCAGGACATGAAGCAGGCCATGACAAACTCATGTTTGTAATTGATCTCCATGCATTCTTCCGTCAGTACACCCACGTACTGTATGTCAAATCTGTTGCACTCATGGAATTTGCCTAAGGTCACCAGATTGTGAAGCTACATTGTATGGAACCTGTGTCTTGTTGCATTGGTGGAACTTGCCCCTTATGGAATTCAACATCTTCATGGGCAGAGTACAAAGACTTTTTTAATGATTTTGGCAGGGATAAAAATGTATTGTCTGTTATTGACATGTGTTATTCTATGACGTCAAGAAATGTCTTGGTATGTGATACAGGCACGAAAAGTTTAAGACAAGTGACACTGAATTCAATTAACTGAAATTGGCATTAACTAATTGTTCATAAAGTAAAAGACAATGTTCATATAGTGAAAGAAGATTATGGAAACCATAGACATGTTGTAGCTGATTGGCGGATTGAACCATGGATATTTCGATTTAACCCAAGACAACAACAAATGATGCCATAACAGACTCACGCACTTTTAATCATCAACTCCCAGTGTGTATGCTTCGTAAAAAAAAAAACACTTGACAATGTGAACTACAAAATATAGTAACAGGACAATCACTTACTGCAACAAGACTTCAGCAAACTCGCTGTCAGATAGCTTGGCATATCCAAGCACATTCTTCTGGCTTCTCCAGTGGTCTCGGACAGATTCTCTTAAATAAATATACTTCAAAGGCTCAGGTGTCCGAGGTCTTCCACCGATTTTTTAAAGGCCACCATACTCACTTCACATAGTTCAAATGCTCAACTGCCTGGCTGTACACAGAATTCGAACTAACAACCAAATAACTTCTTTCAAGGAAAGAATGACAACACCACGACTATCACAAACGCTTACAGTGAAAGAATCCTTATGGATGGGTCTTATTGAAAAGATTTACAAAAGCTAAACCGATCGACGAACAAAAGGGAGGTTTCATAATGTACAAAACCTTGGTGCACGCACGGTGCATTATGGTCCACAGAGAGTCCTTAATAGTAGACAGAACTTCCTCATTCTGGACCAGGACTGGGAAAAGGAATTCTTTTACTGCATTGATTACCTGAAAGTCCAGTTGTGAGCGTTAGCATGCATCACTGACAGGGCAGGTTTTATGCAACTTCCATCCAGACCACCAGCTTTTTTTCCCTTCCAGTATTTACAAACAACATCCTCCCAGAAAAAATTTACACCAGCAGGGATCATTTTTTTGAGATGAATGTAGTTTGCATAGCCAAACAACTCCCCCTGAAACATGTTTACAGCCCACTGGGCTAAACCATGCCTGCAACCTGTAAATTGATTTCCATTACTGTAGTTTACATGAAATTAATGAACAGAGTAGTTTGATGTTGAAATTAATCAATTATCACGTTTTTTAAGCACATTGTGACCTGCTATCTCCAGACCAGTCTCATCAAGCTTGGCCGACTTTCGGACTCTGTTGTTTGCAGCCCTCCAGTGGGAATCACCACATCTATTATCTGTATCCTGAAAAAAATTTAAATCCATTTAAAAAAGCAGAATGTGGATAAAATGTAAAGAGAAATTGGTCTTTTTGACCAGTAAGCCTGTGTATGTACGGATTGTCACTATTGATGAGCAGCAATCTCAATTCCTAGGACAATGGTGCCTTTTTATAGTGGGATTTTGCAAATGGTAATTGATAAACAACCAAAACAAAACCTAAAAAAAAAATAGAAAAAATATAAAAACTCTACCTTGAAAAAAGGAAACAAATTTCAAGTAATAAATACATGGCTTGTTATTTGCACGTGTAATATTGAAGTGTGTACATGTACCTTAGATTTAGACTGTTTTGCATATACAGTCTTTAAATGGCTAACGACATCTTTGTTTTTGGCAATGAAAAGATCTTCATAATATGATGGCCTTCGCTGACTACAAAAAAGCAAACAAATATGAGACAAATAGTTGTTTTTGTAACATTTGGATACACTGCATGTATTTATTATGCAATAATATTTGTATAATGCAATATTGTCATGATAACAAGAGTTACTTAAATTTTATGATATGATTATAAACCTTGATTTAAAAGTCCTAACCCTGAGGAAAGAAAGACAATTTTAAACATAATATATTTCCATCCAAAATTCAAAATTCAACAAGTTATGTATACATGTACATGTACATACAACTATTCAACTATACTTCACGAATTATCTGTATGGAATCTACAAGTAGGTGGCTACTTACCATCCTGATGAATTGAAACGATACAGTTTCATATTACCGTCCACATGGCAGGAGTGCTGGGAAATGGAACAGGTAGCGCACCTCATCCAGTTAAGTCCCTGAAGACGTTCCAATTCAAAAAGACAGAATTTCCACTCTTTAAATGCCCTGGTCGGGGATGGTCTTTTTTCTTCTGAGGTTCAGGGCTGTTAACTTTTTGTTTGTCATTCACATTTCGATCACAATCTAAAGCACGGTAAAACAAAGCATCTTGCTCACTTTTCACTTCATCAGCTACGAAAGCACAGTCTTCTTCTGTCTGAGATTCTATGTCTTTTTTCTCATTATCTGTTACTGTAAGATCTTCTCCTTCATCATCAGCATCGTGAACATTTTTATCACTTTCGCTGCACGGTTGGTCTGACTTCCGTTCTATTTCTTCTAGCTATTGGTCTACCATTAGTCCCTCTTCTTTCCTTACAACATTTTCAGGACACTGTACTTCAAACAGGTCACAGTTCATAACCTCGTCAGCATTTTGATTTTTCGGACTTTCATTCCACTGGAATCGTTCGGTTTGATACCATTTGGTCCATAGTAAGTGGCATACAAAATGCGATCTTGCAGCTTTTTCGCTTGAATGATCTCGCCAAAGGTATCCAGTTCAAGAGAAGTTAGATATATGCGGCCAAGGAACCTTGGCAGCTCGGTCACATTTGTCTTCCACAAATTTGTCAGCTTGACACCAAGAACACCAAAGACACTTTGGACTGTTTTTAAGATGATATTCAAATTAATTGAAATGAATTGTTTACGCCTCATTGTATATATATTATGTATGAGTAAAAAAATGCAAAAATAACTAAATGAAATAAATAAGTTGTCTGACAGTGATTATGTCATGAGATGACATGAAACATGTTTTGAAATAATTATGTCATGCTAATTGACTTCTGGACGGCCTGTATTTTATGTGTAACTTTGAAACAGTGACCTCCTTATGGATTTCCATCACGAGGCTTTTTAACAACTCTAGCTTAGCTGTATCAAGTTAAGGCTTTGGAATTGTTTTTGAGTTTGATGCCTTGTTGAGGATTTCTCGTCTCCTCATAGGCCATCATGCCATCATGTAAGTTGCCTTAATTTAAACACGATAAAATTAAAAGCTTACAAGCTTGTGGGGGTAGTGTACCTAAAAGTATATAAAAGATAAAAATATTTACAATTAGCTAAGCTCTTTACAATTTATTTTTAAAACTACTAAAAATTAAAAATATTAATTTACAGCTATAAAGCTACCTACATTTGAATTTAATTTAAAAACAAGTTCTAAAGGTAAGTAACATCTATCTTTTTTAAAATTTATGGTTGATGCAGATAAAACTTTAAAGGTAAAATTTATAAAAACATCCAAAGTTACACAAATGTCTCACAGAAGGTTGTCTTTCTTTGACTACTTTCATTCAAAACCTAGTTTTCTCTTCTGCTCCTGACAAGTGTCTTCTGTCACCCTTCAGTAACTGTAGGGATGACAGCTAAAGGGTGGGAGCCTTCCTATTCCTTCCAGGCTTTCCTTTGTGCACTTCTAGCTCTTCTTGCTGACACATTTTTTGTATCCCTTGTTCTTCTCTTTCCTTGTTCTTCTCTTTGTTCAAGTTCTCAAATCTGTCTTTAATTTTTTGCTCAGAATGACTGCAATTGTATTGTAATAACACCGTTAAGTGTATTATCAAGTTGATTAATTGAAAGGTAACTTCACCCTTGGCAGGGACTGTTATAATTTTTTTTCTTGTAATTTCACAAAGAAACAATGCCTGATAATGTCAGGTTGTTAATAGACAACCTCTTAGAGAAAAATATATATATACAGCTAAAGATATTGAAACTTTACCATCTGTATGGCTTACATGAATGCCAAAACTACAACCAAAATTAATAATTCTGTGTGAATTGTCTGTTGTCACAATTGCTGAAAAAATGTAACAATTTTGCCGAAAGGTTTTTACGACGTTTTTAAGTTCTTAAAAGGTAGACACTTATTTAATAAAATCTCTCTACATTGCGCAATCATTTTAGTCCATTTTGACCTCTGATGACACAGCGTGTTGGCTGCGCAGCAGTGTTTTTGTGCGAAAAGGCCATATTTGCGGACTCTTTTTACATGAACCTTAAACATGGTTCGTACAATCTTAAGAAGGTCTTAAATTTAACCGTCATCCTCTCTCTCATCCTTTACATGACTCCTTCTTATATTCCTATACTACAAAGAGAGTACTTTTTGGTACATTTCAATCTACTTCCATTTTGTTATCGAATTGATGATTTTCATTATCATCAAAAAGGCATGCATGCCCAAAGATTAATTGGTTATTTATCATTTATCATTTCTCTAATTTTCTTTTCTGCTCCTGATAAGTGTCTTCTGTCACCCCTTCAAGAACTGCAGGGTTGACAGCTGAAAGGTGGAGAGCCTTCTTTTCCCTTCCAGGCTTTCCTTTTTGCACTTCTAGCCCTTCTTGTTGACACATATCTCCTTGTTCTCCTTTTTGTTCAAGTTTTTAAATCTGTCTTTTTTTGGCCCAGAATGACTGCAAAACTGGCCTTTCATATGATATGCACGGCAATAATTTAATACCTGTCTGAAACTGAACAGGGCAGGATATTGTGCTTTTACTTCTATTAATGGCACATTCTTGTTCATTAGCCTTCGTCTGTCGGGGAAGGTGAGAGTCATGCGCTCTTCTGCAGCCACTCGTTGAGTTTTTTCATTGACAACTCATCCTCTCCCTCTGGAAATGGTGATTCCCAGTTTATGCCTTCCCTCCTCAATTCCCCCTCGAGTTGAGGAGGGAAGACATAAAAACTGAAAAAGGCAACTTCTTGCCCTTTTGAATTTGCGAGATGCTTTTTTGTAAATATAAATAAAAATTATACAGCCCACTGGGGTAATTGAACATTAATACTTAGAAAGAGGCCATGAGGCATAGTGTGCCCCCTCTACAAGGCCACCCTTATAGGTGCAGATGATTTGTTTATCTGCAGCCAACCTTCACTTTCTCTTTCAATTTGAGGTCTGTCCTGGACTTCATTTAGTTCAAAAATACTTCTTTACTTCATAAACTGAAGTAAAAAGCACCACAAGAAAATGTGTTTCCTTTGTAAAGGTCAGTCGATTTGTGACTGTAATCACATCAGAGACATTTTGTAAAGAAAGGTTGTAGCAGTAAGTTTTAATATATATTCAATGGGAAGTAACCTACCCTGGTACATGTAGGATCTTGCAAAGATCTTTCATGTCCATGCAAAAATCTTTCAAAAGTACCTTTGATCCGTTCAAGAATGATATTTTTAATTAAAATATCGATTTTTCACCAACCTTTGCCTGCTGCATTGATGAAGGGTCCAGAATTAAGCCAAGTTCCATTTTCTTTTGATTCAGTTCTCTAATGTTTGCCTGTCGCATTTTTTCATAGTCACAGAGTTTACCAGTTTGTACCTGTACTAATTAGTTAAGAAAATTTTAAATACATCACATCTACATCAATTAGTGAAATTTGACAAAAAGAAAGAAAATATATTCTAGAACTTCAAAGGAAATAAGTATATTAACAGAAATATATATGTTTCTATAGATAGTACAGTGGAACCTCGATTATTTATTTTTATTTTTTCAGCAAGTAAAGTATTGATGCATGTTTAGATCTTAGTATAAAAAAGTGATAGGTGTACCTTGAAAATAACAACAGGACACCTCATTTTTTTTTTTAAATATTACACACTTTTATTTGAGGGTCTAATTGAAAACCTAAACAAAATTTGTAAACAAGTTGATAATATGAAAAACAATTTGTTTCCAATCCTGCCGCTCGCACTTCAGGAGACATCTTTTTTCGCTTGCATCATACTGTCACGCCTTTCTATAGCTAGTGGCTTATACCCGATTCATCACATTCTTCATCAGAATTGGAATCTTCATCGAGGGGGCATCCCTCGGGGGCATCTTCTTCTCCCGGGGAGTTTGAGGCCTTCCTCTTTCGACTTTTAAATGTGTCCTCCTCCTTCTCAAAGGCAGCCAAAACTCCGGCTAAGACTTCTTTTTTCAGCTTCTTCGCTGCCTTTGTGTAACCTTTCTCGAGGAGGACAGAATAAATTGCTACTTCCTCTTCTCAGGAGAGAGTGTGAGAGTAATTGCGGTAAAACATTTCACACTTTCCGCAGGAATTTCTAACAACTTTGAAGAATTTTGGATTTGTACATGTATGTTCATAGGTTAACGTAAAGTCAGGGTTGGAGATTCCTTGTCTCAACATGTCGATGTTTCCATCTTTCCAAAAGGCATACATCTTTTCCAGAGTATTGCAAAAGGGTTAGACGTCTAGATTGTTGTACCAGAGAAGGAAATCTCTGAATGTTTGCATGCTGTTTTTTAGACCACACTTGCTGAAAATACTGGTACTCTAGCCCTGTGATGTTCTCGTTTTTCAGAGTAGAGAAGAGAGATTCGTGAGGAGCAAGAGATAAATCCTCTGTCTTGTCGAGAAAATCCATCCATTTGTACAGAAAGAAACCCTTGGTTTGATGACATTCGTTAGCTTTTAGAAACATATCATAACTAAAGCCAGGAGCAAGGAAGTTTGTGACATCAAGGAAACGGAGATGGTCAATCTTAAAGAAATAGTAGACTGAACTTCCTCATTCTGGACCAGGAGTGGGAAAAGGAATTCTTTTACTGCATTCAAGTGGTATATTCCCGAGTTGAATCCTAGGACAGGTAGCTCTTCCAGGTATTTATGGAATCTCTTTCTTAGTGTCTTTAAGGGTGGTATTTTTTCTTCTGAAGTTCAGGGCTGTTAACGTTTGTTTTACCATCTACATCCTGACCTTTTTAAAGCACAGCAAAACAAGGCATCTTCCTCAGTTTCCACTTTATCATCTACGAAAGCACAATCTTCTTCTGTCTCAGATTCTATGTCTCCTTCCTCTTTATCTGTTTCTATAAGATCTCCTGCCTCATCATCGACGTCTTCTTGGACGTGAACGTTTTAATCACTTTTGTTGCAAGGTTGTTCTCGACTTCTGTTCTATTTCTTTTAGCTTTTGGTCTATAATTAGTCTCTCTTCTTTCCTTACAACGTTCTCATGGCATTGCACATCTCCGACTTCCATTCCACTGGAGGGTTAGTTTTGATACCATTTGGTCCATAGTAAGTGGCATACAAAATGCGATCTTGCAGCTTTTTTGCTTGAATGATCACGGCGAATGTATCCAGTTCAAGAGAAGTTAAATACATGCTTGTCCAAAGAACGTGTGCTGCCAGTGAAGAGATCGATTTACTAAATATGTTCATTTAATTTATCTCATCAGGTTACTTATATACCCCCAGATATTTTGTCAATGTCATAAACAAACGTAAAAACTGAAGATGGCAACTGATTGCCATCTTGAATTTGCAAGATGCGTTTTTTGTAAGTATAAATAAACAAACAGTTCCAATCTATTTTATCAACAGATTTTGAAAGCTTTTTTTTTTTTTTTAATTTATTTTTTTTTAACTTTTTGGGGGGTGAAAAAGTTAAATTTAATCGTCAGAACTTTCAACCTCTTCAGGGTTCTCTTCAGGACATGATAATGAATATTATATAAGCTCATCTGCTTTAATGGCAGCACGTGAACCTTAAGCTAAATGTGCTTTTAGTAACAGAGAATACTTCCTTTTAAATTAAGTTTCCATTGCCCTTTTGAGCTCTTCCTCTGTAACGTTCTACTATTTCAACTACATTAGCCGCAAGCTTGTTGAGGGTATCATTTTCATCAAACACCGACATCTTGACACATCCATCCTCTCCACTTACTTCCTTCTCCTTTACTTGAATGGGGCCAACCTTTTTTACAGCCTCTTCGAATTTTGCCCTAGGGCAAAACTCATCAATATTTCTTTCCTTTTCTGGAGTATCTGAAAACAGATCTGGGTTTGTATAATGAAACCCAGGCCTGTCTCCTTCATAACTAGTTGCATCCAAGGGTAGACAGATGAACATCACATTTTTTTTCCATCAAAGCATCCATAACGAATTCCTTCAATGGCACCATCATGTACAATATAATGGTCTTTTACAAACTGCACCTTCTTAAAGGGGCTAGGTCACGATATTTTAGGTAATTCTATTTATTTTAAATCGTCAGAGCAAAAAAGTCTTTTATTTTGCTTTAAAGAAACTAACAATTGCCTCTCATAGCTCATAACTGACCCATGCATATATAGATATCACGACTTAATAGAAATTACTTAAATAGAGATTTGACTGTAGTAAGCCAAAAATACTACTATAAGTTGTGCATTTACTTACTACTAACTTAAGTATTTTTTCTGGGGTCACAGAACTACTAAACTGAGCTTTGACCTCCTCCCATGTTGTGGCTTTGAAGAAACTGACGATCGCCTCTTGGACAGGCTTTAGTGATTGGATCTCTCCTGCAGCAGATTTGAGTTCCTACAGACTCATCTCACATTTTGCCACCAAAAAACTAAAAAAATATTTAACATCAATTTCAAGCGTTAATGCCTTTGTAAGTTTTTGCTATTTAAATAACGATAATGTTGGTGATGATAATGTTCATGATGATGATTACACATGAAACCAGAAAAACAATATATTATTTTATTATCTATTTTTAACAGGGAGAGTAAGTACAAGTCCAGATATTTGGTTTGTGTATCAGACTGTGTTCTTTAATATAGTATGTACTTTTTATACAGTCTGGAGACATTGGGTAATGGAAACACACCTTCAGAAGCTTTCACTGTTGATTTATTGCCAATGAAGGTGACACCTGCACCTGCTGTGCCATAAACGTTAAGGCTATTATCATCACCGTGCCTATTTTTCATGATGATGATGACATCACAGTTGTGCCTCACATTTAGGATATCTGCCTGATGTGAAATTTAAATTTGTATAAAAAGCCATTTTGCCCAGTATCAAGGGCTCATGCACGTAACTAAAATATACTGACATGTAAAACATAATTCAGTTCCTTCTTTGAAGTCTCCCAGATAATCTACGAGGCTTGGATTCCCTTCTCCTGGTCGACTGAGGAAAATGACACTGTAGGCGTCGAAGTACAACACCCGGTCTTGCAGCAGGTCGAGGTTTTCGTACAAACGTTAGTGAGCCCAACTAGTGGTGAAACGTGCCACAAAGATGTTGAGATTGGGAAAACAGGATCATCTTCGAGTTTGTGTCTGAAGTGGATCTCCAATCGCTTTTCTGTCAACACGCTCACATAGCGAATATCCTACTTGTCGCTCTCGTAGAACTCACTGAAGGCTACTGGATCATCAAACTCTCGTACTTGGGTCTTGCTGGGTTTCTGCCCGAATTTTACCCACATAGAGCTCAACATCATTTTGGCTAGGACTCTTAGACCGGGATTCTTTTTGACGTTGGCTGGGTAGAGACGAATTTCCTCTCTGGTGTAGTAGTCCTCCACGTACTGGCGCTGCAGTACAGTTATTGGTTCTTTCTTTGGTTGGCGTATGGCTTGACTCGTTCTGTGGCTCATCATCAGGCTGGTGGCCAGGGTCATCCGGAACTCTCTTGTCATTAACTTTTGTGTATTAGTTGGAATAGCTTTGTATAACTGGAAGGCATTATTGATGGATGTATCCATCCATGGGGGCCAACACTTGCAATTCCTACTAGAACTGTAGTACCGGTTGTTCTGGTCTGCCCAGTCAATACCACACATGTACTTGTTATAGTCCTTGAGCACAGTTAGGCATGGAACCAGGACTACTCCTTAATTGCTTCTCCTTATGTCTTCCTTGGTAACCTGTGGTGTACTGGGGAATGCAAAGGCTTATGAATGGTACTCAAGAAATACATTGGTTTGTGGTCATACCAGGAAACATCAAGAAGTCTACCACAGGTTCTCCAGGAACTAGATCCCGACATTGCTTTAGGTTTTTTAGGAAAACAGGTTCCTTTGGTAAACCTTTGTGGTTGCTTTAACAGTGCCAAGGCTGTTAATTCCTTTTTGAAGTAACTTCTGGGTTAGGGTGGGGCTGGTATAGAAATTATCGGTCACAATTATATATCCTTGATTATCATATCCTTGGGTAAAGTCAAAAACAGCTCTGGTGCCTAAGCCAACTTCTGGCATTCTTTGCTCAACATTCTTTCCAGTGTAGATTTGTTGCTACCAAATGTAACCATTGGTTGCATCAGGCATTGCCCACACCTTTATTCCAAACCTCTTGGGCATGTAAGCAACAAAAAATTCGGGAACTTTGTGAATGTAGGTTAAAAACGTTCAATCTCATTGTCAACTACAAAGGTATAGATGAAAAAACAACACCTTACAAAGCGGACTTTATTGTATTCTTACATATCCCTAGAGATTCTTTGTGAAAATCTGGCTCAAAAGTTCACGACCCTCACCCTCCCCAAAATGCATTTTAAAAATTAATGGCCTCCCCAAAACAGTGCCCAAAAAATCATGGCCCTAACAAGGAGAGGCCTTACGTGCCACATTAGGCATAACAAGGATGAGCGTTTCAATAATCCTTTGAATGCAAATAATGGACTCAAGGCTAGTATACACTGTTACCAATCAATGAAGCTTGCATTTCCATTTTCTCCTTCTCAATGGACGGAATAATACCATCTTTGTAAAAAGAAATGAATGAATTCATCTCTCTCTTGATCAGCGGTAGCTCCTCTTTCAATCTATTTATTTCCATTTGTTTTTCCACCGCTGCTCTCTTGGTACTCATGGAAACTACAAAGTAAGGTGATATTATCACATCATTTATTGTACCAAACCATACAAAAACAACTAAACTGACGGACACCGAATAAAAGCAATTTCAGTCAATAAAAAAATGAACCTTTATGGCTTACATGAATGCCAAGACTACAACCAAAATTAATAATTCTCTGGAATTGTCTGTTGTCACAATTGCTGAAAAAAATGTGACAATTTTGCCGAAAGGTTTTTACGACGTTTTTAAGTTCTTAAAAGGTAGACACTTGTTTAATAAAAATTTCTCTACATTGCACAATCATTTCAGTCCTATTTGACCTCTGATGACACAGAGAGTACTTTTTGGTACATTTCAATCTACTTCCATGTTGTTATCGAATTGATGATTTTCATTATCTGACAAAAAGGCATGCATCAGTCCAGATTTATGTCCAATTTTGGAAATGTTGTGATTCGAGAACCAAAACAAACCATTTGACCAATCAGAGCATGAATTTAGTGTCACGTGGTGTGAAGCGCGTATCGATGAACTTTTGATGTTTTGATCAGACAACGGCGAGGGAAGCCAGAGCTCGTGAATAAGATTGAAATAATCCCGCAATTTATTAACCATTCATTTTTGCCTGGATGAACGTCTTGCCGAAGGAGAAACATTGCTTCGAATAGCTTTAAGCCAGAAAATGAGCTGCGGATAGCATTTGTCGATCGCCAAGCCATTTCTCTGTGTCGCGATTGCGCGCTGGTCGAAACAGAGCTCTCGGTTAAAGAAAGCGAATTTGTCTCAATATTACTTTAGTTAACTCCATGCACACGTCCATAGAGTGATCTTGCACCTCCTAGCCTGTGTTGTAATGCGTTGTTCGAATATCTTTTAGCCAGAAATGAGCAGCGGATAGCATTTGTCGATCGCAATTTTCTGTCGTGATCGCGCGCTGGTCGAAACAGAGCTCTCGGTTAGGAAAACGAATTCGTTTTGATATTACTCTAGTTAACTTTAACTCGAAAGGAGACTAAATCGATAAATGCACACATCAATCGAGTAATTTTGCATCTCTTAGCCTGTGTTCTGATGCCAACATATTAAATTTAAGCTTAGCCGCGATTCAGTATAAAATATAATTATAAGTCGATCAGTTTTACAGCTATGAATATAGTCAAACGGCCACATAACACACAATTCCACAGTTATAGCATAAACCACATTAAGTATAACTTGCATCCAGTGGCATAAAAAAACGATTCAAAACTCACAAAAGCATTAAGAGTATGCCGTTTAATTTAATCATGAACAACAATCAATTTGCATAATTCTTAGCTGTTGATGTTTTGAGCCATTCCGTTGATTTCTATATTTGTCATCACCGCGGGTCTGCAGAGAAGAAAATACAATATTGTTTAGGTCAGCTTAGCTTTAGAATTATATCACTTTAAAACAAAAAGTGTGTGAGATTTTTTCACGCCAATAAATCTGGAAAACTCGAACTGAAATTACATTCCACAATCACCCAGAATTAATAAACATACAGCATGTACAGTCACTCGGACAAAATAAGGACAACAAATATTCTTTCAGTGAAATGCTTCTTTGTTGTTTTAGAAACCTTTTTATTTTTAAAACGTAACTATACCTAGAATTAGTCAATGTAAACTGGAATAGGAAGAAAACAAAAAGCTAGAATACACAAACAATTGATAAATCCTTAATACCTGTACTGTCTCAGTAACCCGGGCAGAAGTGTCTGATTACTCTCTCTTTGGTTTCTTCGCACCGGCCTGAAAACAACGTTATAAATAACATGTCAAGTGCAAGGTCTTATGTGATTACATTCAGCTTTACAGATTAGTTCGGAGGTTCGTAAATATTAAGTTCTATCACCTTAATGATAAATCAATAACTGCGTTTACCTCAGTCCTTTCAATGAAGAGCTCGGAGTTCTCCATGCGTTCAATGGTAGCTTGGAGGGATTTTTCGACACAGTCGGCGTCAGTGTTATCAACAATAATTTCCCACGTACATGGGATTACTGCACCTCCACCTTTTTTACTATGCATCACCCATTTCTGGGATTTTGGGGGCTTTTTGCTGGCTGTAGGGTTTCCTTCGATGATTCTGTAAACAAATTGATGTTAGGCATGCAGGTAAACAGCGATTGCAAATTGCTTATTAATGCATGTACAGTAAGAGCTACGTAGTAATATCAGTCAGATATCTGTATATTTGCACAAAAACCGGGATAATAACAGTCACATATAAACATAAAATGCATCGTAATTACCCTTTTACTGACTGCACCATGCCATTCTTCATCAGTTCCACAAATGCTTCGTTGAGAAAATACTGAACGCGTCCGATCGGTTTCCCAACCACATCTCGCACCATGTAACTCTTTTTAGATGATCGGCTGTACATGGTTTGATTGTCAAATGAGGTGCCCAGATCATCTGGAACAAAGCAAAGTATTCCATTCGGGTCTTTTCCTCCAAGTTCTATTTCTGTGCGGACGTATGCACCCACGGGCAGTTTAATTCCATATTCGTGGTATCTATCGATAGCGAACAAAAACATTTCTTAATTGGAAAATACTACCGGGAACTATCTGTAGTCTTTAGAAAACAGCTTACCCTTTAATGCAGCCATTTCTGACCAAGATCGTTGTATGTTGGTTGTCCCCTGAACCTTGAAGACAATGACAGCATGTTTTTATTATCTGGTCCGAAACACAATTTACGACGATCAACCCTGGCGATCAACGCTTCGTAAATCAACACTATTGGACAAAGTTAGTGGACCTATTCCAGCATCTGAAGTCTTACCTCGTTTTGCCATTATCAGAATTGATAACATCGATCAGTGTATTTCACTCTCAAGAAAGATCACCTTTTTATGACTCGCTTTTCAAAGTGACAAGGAACCATGTAGCGCAAATTCTTCTTACGATTGTGTACTATAAGTGTTGTTATGGATCTGGAAGTGTTTTAATTGGCGCGGGATACCGCCAAAAATTGTCAACATTATGCATCTTGCGCGTGCCACATATTATTTCACCAATGTGCATATTATGTCTGTCCTTGAATTACATCCAGCGTCTGGATCGTAACGCGGTTGAAAGTGGATGATAGAGTTTTCACAAAAAAAGAAACAGCGCTTTATGATGGAAAGACACGCTGCGAGGTGACAAGAAACCATGCAGCGCAAATTCTTCCTTTTACCAGTTAATGTGGATCCGGAAGTGCATTAATTGGCGCGGGATACCGCCAAAAACACATACATCACGTTCCACCAAAAAGCAAATACATCTTATAAACATTTTTCTTCCCTAAATAGCATGTGCACTTCAACGCAACTCAGTTGTACGCCGATAGCAGTAGAGTTACGCCCGTTTTGAAAAACAGAATAGCAATTTTTAATGAAAGGTGCAAACAAAGGAAAAAGGGTTGCCCAAAACGCGCTCACGTTGCAGATAGCTGTCAAAATTTGGCAGGGTGATAAGATTGCCTAACCCATGTTACTTTCGAAATACATTTGTCATTAGAAAACCTTTTGAGAGTCTGAATGGCCTCTACTTCAGAAAATATGCTATCTTCAACAGAAGATGTGCGAGAAATTGAAATTGATGTTCTCTCAGAACAGACACCCCAAGAAGGTAGTTCCCTCGCGACTGCTGAAACAAGGTTAGTTTTCTACGAAAGATCGTTAATATTTTGATTCTAAGATATCAACAATTAAATTCACTTCGATATATCGTTTTAAAAACGTCAGAAAGCCTACTTAAGGTTCGAAATTTTTATTAAGAAAACTTATTTATTTTGATAGTGCTAGTGGTGTTCACATTGAGGCCAAAAAGAAAAGGGTTACCAAGCCAAGACCTAAAGAGTCTTTAAAATACATCGAAAATCAAGCGAGACGCAGTAGCACCCTATGCAAACGTAAAAATACACTTCTTGCCAATGCCTTCAAGCTTCACGTTATGACTGGGGTGGAAGTGCTAGTAATAGTACAATCAAAAAGAGAAAGAAAAATCTGGGCATCTGAACTGTTAAAGAAGGAGTACGAAGATGGAAGGTTGGCTCTTAAAGGGAAGGGTGAATTTGCTGATGTTGCAAGTACGGTTCAAGCTGAAGAGGATGAAAGTTTGGGAGTGGCGCCCCTCGAAAGCACTCCTGATAAACTTCCGTTAGACAAAAACCTATCGGAATTATTTGGGCACGACATTCAAGGTGCAGGAGTTAGTCCGAATATCCCACCGAGTTTGCGTGAAGTTCTTGTCAGGAGGCCTTTACCACATCTGACAACACAAGAACAAGCCCTTCGCTTACCACAGCCGGGACCACAGCAAACAGGACCACAGCACCCAGGAATCAGCTTTATTTCAGATGATTCAATCACTTTGTTGGTAAATGCACGTAAATTGTAACGAAAAATCTTGAATTTCTATCAGAAACGATAAAGGACGTGGACTGCATCAATGTTTGCCTACTTCAATCCACGCTCGACCAACGCCTAGTGATATTGACACTAAAAACTATTGTTTCGTTTCAGAGCCATGCTTTAACAAGATAATTACATGTAGCCTTGTGGCAGTGACACTCAAAGTACATGTTTTCGTTCAGTTTTTCCGACAGACCTAATTAACATATAATTTGAATAGATATGCAGCTGTTATATATATTGCATTGCAATGTTAAGTTATAATATTAGCCGTCTTTAAATTCCATTGACCTTTGCATAGAACATGAACAGATAGATTAAACATGATTAGAAACATGCAACTTGAAACAGTAAAAAATTATAACACCTTTGCTTGCGACTCCACAAAACATCCACACTCCCCCTCCCCTCCTCTCTCCAGAAGGAAGAGAAGGGGGGGGGGGGGGGAGAGGGGGTTCTTTAGACCGAAATGTTACATCATTGTTCTTTAGTGAATTATAATAAAGTTTTTTAATTGACAATACTGGGCATCAAACTTCCCATATGATTAGTTTCGGTTGGAGTTATTGTAATGATATTCAATATTTCTGTGAAAAATATTTTTTGTTAAAACCTGACGGAGCAAAGCAATTTCTGAAAATTTTAATAACACCTTAGTGAAATGATGAGATGTTCCTTAAAATTTAGTAAAGCATTTAAAAGGACCTCAACTAATGTTATATGTCACTGTTTCCTGGTCTTCTTCACATTCAATCACAAATGCTTCCATTTCCTGGTCTTCCTGGAGAGCTATTTCAGAACAAATTTCCTGATAGAACTCAATTAAATGTTCCTTTTTAACTTTGCTGTCATTCTTCATGGGTGACCACTTCACTTGCAGAAGTTCTCTTGCCTCACCGTTACACAAAGACGACAACTTTTCTTCTATTCGCACAACGATTTCTGCTTTGGTTGCATTGTTGATGTCTTCATCCTTCTTTCGGTCTTCTGGGGTTATGTACACATTTTCAATTTTGACTTCACTTCTGCTCTTTCCTTCTATCACAATGTTGTGAAGACACTTCTGCCTATTAGCTGACAACTTGGTGTGGAATTCTGCAAGTTTGTGGTCCAGCGGTTTTCCCTCTACAGACACATGTGGCCGTTCGTCCATTGGGCTGCTTAAATACCTATTAATAAAACAATACAAGTTTATGAAAAATATTTTTAGTCGAGAATTCTATGAACAATGATGTCTCAGTAAAAGTAAAGTGAACTCAGTACTTTTTCAACTAATCAAATGGAATTCTTATAATGTAAATTTGATTAATAATTATTTTGTTATTGTGGTTCAAACTATAACAAACATTCACATTGGTAGGAAACTTCAATAAGGGAAGGGGCATCAAGAAAAATACTGGAAATGGCTTTGCTTGAATTAAATAAATTAATAATTGTTAACAGTTGCCTCTGGTGTTGTGGATTTTAAAGTATTGTTATGTACATACCGTTCTTTTCTAATCTTTATCCTCCACGCCAAAATTTCAGATTCAAGATTGTACTTCCTCCTTGAAACTACTGCATCTTCTTTTGGGTCTTTTAGTCCAGCAATTTCAAACAACCATGCTCGCAACTAAAAGGAAAAAAATACAATTTGTAAGTTTTCAGAGTCATGTGACTTTCTTAATGTACATAAATACTGCATCAAAATCATAATCATTATGCAAAATCAATTAAAATGCCATCATTATTATACCAGCACTGATTGCAACCACTATTATATGTTTGTTGAGGTTCAGTTTTACCCTTGATATAATCTGGTATTGTCCTTTGTATTATATTCATTTTCATATATCTACATACCATAGCAAAAAGGGCTTATTGTATGTATCAATGGTAAAGTTAAACCTTGTTCATTAGCCTTCGTCTGTCGGGGAAGGTGAGAGTCATGCGCTCTTGGGTTTTTTCATTGACAACTCATCCTCTCCCTCTGGAAATAGTGATTCCCAGTTTATGCCTCCCCTCCTCAATTCCCCCTCCAGTTGAGGAGGGAAGACATAAAAACTGAAAAAGGCAACTTCTTGCCCTTTTGAATTTGCGAGATGCTTTTTTGTAAATATAAATAAAAATTATACAGCCCACTGGGGTAATTGAACATTAATACTTAGAAAGAGGCCATGAGGCATAGTGTGCCCTCTACAAGGCCACCCTTATAGATGCAGGTGATTTGTTTATCTGCAGCCAACCTTCACTTTCTCTTTCAATTTGAGGTCTGTCCTGGACTTCATTTAGTTCAAAAATACTTCTTTACTTCATAAACTGAAGTAAAAAGCACCACAAGAAAATGTGTTTACTTTGTAAAGGTCAGTCGATTTGTGACTCTAATCACATCAGAGACATTTTGTAAAGAAAGGTTGTAGCAGTAAGTTTTAGTATATATTCAATGGGAAGTAACCTTCCCTGGTACATGTAGGATCTTGCAAAGATCTTTCATGTCCATGCAAAAATCTTTCAAAAGTACCTTTGATCCGTTCAAGAATGATATTTTTAATTAAAATATCGATTTTTCACCAACCTTTGCCTGCTGCATTGATGAAGGGTCCAGAATTAAGCCAAGTTCCATTTTCTTTTGATTCAGTTCTCTAATGTTTGCCTGCCGCATTTTTTCATAGTCACAGAGTTTACCAGTTTGTACCTGTACTAATTAGTTAAGAAAATTTTAAATACATCACATCTACATCAATTAGTGAAATTTGACAAAAAGAGAGAAAATATATTCTAGAACTTCAAAGGAAATAAGTATATTAACAGAAATATATATTTTTCTATAGATAGTACAGTGGAACCTCGATTATTTATTTTATTATTAGTAAAGTATTGATGCATGTTTAGATCTTAGTATAAAAAAGTGATAGGTGTACCTTGAAAATAACAACAGGACACCTCATTACTGTGAGAGTAATTGAGGTAAAACATTTCACACTTTCCGCAGGAATTTCTAACAACTTTGAAGAATTTTGGATTTGTACATGTATGTTCATAGGTTAACGTAAAGTCAGGGTTGGAGATTCCTTGTCTCAACATGTCGATGTTTCCATCTTTCCAAAAGGCATACATCTTTTCCAGAGTATTGCAAAAGGGTTGGACGTCTACATTGTTGTACCAGAGAAGGAAATCTCTGAATGTTTGCATGCTGTTTTTTAGACCACACTTGCTGGAAATACTGGTACTCTAGCCCTGTGATGTTCTCGTTTTTTCAGAGTAGAGAAGAGAGATTCGTGAGGAGCAAGAGATTAATCCCCTATCTTGTCGAGAAAATCCATCCATTTGTACAGAAAGAAACCCTTGGTTTGATGACATTCGTAAGCTTTTAGAAACATATCATAACTAAAGCTAGGAGCAAGGAAGTTTGTGACATCAAGGAAACGGAGATGGTCAATCTTAAAGAAATAGTAGACTGAACTTCCTCATTCTGGACCAGGAGTGGGAAAAGGAATTCTTTTACTGCATTCAAGTGGTATATTCCCGAGTTGAATCCTAGGACAGGTAGCTCTTCCAGGTATTTATGGAATCTCTTTCTTAGTGTCTTTAAGGGTGGTATTTTTTCTTCTGAAGTTCAGGGCTGTTAACGTTTGTTTTACCATCTACATCCTGACCTTTTTAAAGCACAGCAAAACAAGGCATCTTCCTCAGTTTCCACTTTATCATCTACGAAAGCACAATCTTCTTCTGTCTCAGATTCTATGTCTCCTTCCTCTTTATCTGTTTCTATAAGATCTCCTGCCTCATCATCGACGTCTTCTTGGACGTGAACGTTTTAATCACTTTCGTTGCAAGGTTGTTCTCGACTTCTGTTCTATTTCTTTTAGCTTTTGGTCTATAATTAGTCTCTCTTCTTTCCTTACAACGTTCTCATGGCATTGCACATCTCCGACTTCCATTCCACTGGAGGGTTAGTTTTGATACCATTTGGTCCATAGTAAGTGGCATACAAAATGCGATCTTGCAGCTTTTTTGCTTGAATGATCTCGGCGAATGTATCCAGTTCAAGAGAAGTGTTAGATACATGCTTGTCCAAAGAACTTGGGCTGCCAGTGAAGAGATCGATTTACTAAATATGTTCATTTAATTTATCTCATCAGGTTACTTATATACCCTTAGATATTTTGTCAATGTCATTAACAAACATAAAAACTGAAGATGGCAACTGATTGCCATCTTGAATTTGCAAGATGCGTTTTTTGTAAGTATAAATAAACAAACAGTTCCAATCTATTTTATCAACAGATTTTGAAAGCTCATCTGCTTTAATGGCAGCACGTGAACCTTAAGCTTAATGTGCTTTTAGTAACAGGGAATACTTCCTTTTAAATTAAGTTTCCATTGCCCTTTTGAGCTCTTCCTCTGTAACGTTCTACTATTTCAACTACATTAGCCGCAAGCTTGTTGAGGGTATTATTTTCATCAAACACTGACTTCTTGACACATCCATCCTCTCCACTTACTTCCTTCTCCTTTACTTGAATGGGGCCAACCTTTTTTACAGCCCCTTCGAATTTTGCCCTAGGGCAAAACTCATCAATATTTCTTTCCTTTTCTGGAGTATCTGAAAACAGATCTGGGTTTGTATAATGAAACCCAGGCCTGTCTCCTTCATAACTAGTTGCATCCAAGGGTAGACAGATGAACATCAAAGCATCCATAACGAATTCCTTCAATGGCACCATCATGTACAATATAATGGTCTTTTACAAACTGCACCTTCTTAAAGGGGCTAGGTCACGATATTTTAGGTAATTCTATTTATTTTAAATCGTCAGAGCAAAAAAGTCTTTTATTTTGCTTTAAAGAAACTAACAATTGCCTCTCATAGCTCATAACTGACCCATGCATATATAGATATCACGACTTGATAGAAATTACTTAAATAGAGATTTGACTGTAGTAAGCCAAAAATACTACTATAAGTTGTGCATTTACTTAAGTAGTAATGTACTACACTCTGAGGCAAAAATTTTTGCCACAGAGATTTAGTACATACTACTTCCAGTGCTGAATTTTTGCGCTTGATCTAAAACTGAATTTTTGCGCTGGATTACAAGCGGGGCGTTTCATAGTATTTTATTTATAAAATGCATGAAACTTGTGATCAAATATAATAAAATATTATATTTGCTCCTTATCTTAACAACTGACACAAGCCTGAAAAACCAACCCTAACTCAACCCTAGGTTCAAAATAAAAAAAACTTCTTATACTCTTTTTCAAACTTTTTTTATACTGAGCGGGGCGTTTCATAGTATTTTATTTATAAAATGCATGAAACTTATGATCAAATATAATAAAATATTATATTTGCTCCTTATCTTAACAACTGACACAAGCCTGTAAAACCAAGCCTAACTCAACCCTAGGTTCAAAATAAAAAAAACTTCTTATACTATTTTTTAAAAATCTTGCATCTTAGTGCGTTTAATTATTCCTTTTATCAAGTTGGATTCTAGTGCGTTTAAAATGAACGTCTTATATTACATTTTCAATATAATATTTTTGTATTTTTATCAGATTTTTGAACATGTTTTTATGTAGGATCATATTTGATATAATACCGAGATCAGTACAAATGTTAACTAATCTATTTGATTGTTCCTTTTCACTTAATTGTAAGAAAAGTGTATTGTCTTTAATGCAATGTTTTTCTATGATATTCATCATCTCAACGAATTTTTCTTTGATGTAATTTGATGTCATTATAATATTTATTATACATTATTTTTTATATCTCTTTTATAGTGCGTTTAAACTTGCTTTGATTTCATTACTGAATTTTCCGTTTTTTTCAACCTTCTTTTTCATCTCTTTCTTCATCCTCTTTTTCTCGCTTCTTAATACGTTCCATTAGCTCGTAATATTCTTTATAAATCTGTTCTCTTTCTCTTATTTCAGCTAGTGTTGTGTGAAAAATACATTTTCGCCATCTCTCCTTTTTTTCTGTTTCTGTTTCTAAATCCATACTTATATATATACATTATATAATTTACAGTTCCATCAGCCAAAGAGTGTAGTTGTTATGGATGGTGGTGCTAACCCATGGGCTGATTATATTGAAGCATATTTTGATAATTATAAAGATACTAATTACGTAATATCAAATTTGTTTAATTTAGATATTGTCGAAATGCTTTTTGATAACGGCTGTAGTATTATAAATATTGATACCTTTTTTTATAATGAAGATCAATTGGATGAAAAATTAGTTGTTGATAAATTCAATGTTTTTTTAAAATGAATGTATGTCCTAAAATATTTTTTGTAATCAAATACTGATTTATAAAAATATTATACTTAATATTTTTATTTGCATGTGTAATACTTGATAATTGATTTTAAGGCACTCTTAACATATACTCCATAAATAAAATTAAAAATTGTTTAAATATGTTGTAAATCCTTGATTGGTATCCAACTATTAAATTCATCACTATAACCTTTCCACTTCACTAAAGCTTGTTTCTTCTTATAGTTCCGCCGAATTACTTTATCAATACGAAATACTTCTTGTTTTGCTTTCAATAGTTCGGACTCGTAAAAGCTACCTTGTATTTCTTCATTATTCAAATCTTTTAATTTATAAGTTATTGGATTAGTGTATTGGATCTTATCAACGATGAATATCTCTTCTGACCAATTAGGAGTATAGCCTTTGTCGAACACCTTTCGTTTATATTTAGATATTCGGACCTTATCACCAACCTTAAATTTGGGTTTTGCTGATAATGGCTCCATATCACCGTATAGGTTAAGATATACAATTCCTTGATTCTTTTCCTTTGAAGCTTCTGTTGGTGTCATCTTTATTGAACTGTGTTTTGTATTATTGTATTCTTTTACCAGTATGGGTAGCATTTCAAGATACTGTGTGTTACCTTGAATAGTAAACTGTTTGTACATTTTATTTTTCAAAGTTCTATTAAATCTCTCAATAACAACAGCTTTACCTTCATTAAAAGTGGAATACATCTTGATATCATTCTGCTTTAGCCATTCCTTGAATGTTTTGTTATAAAATTCAGATCCCTTATCAACCCAGAGATATTCAGGTTTACGCTTGTCATTAATGATAATATTGTTGAAAGCGCTAGTTATTGATGCACCTTTCTTATCTTTCAATTGTATAGCCCAAGCGAATTTACTGAATACGTCAATTATAGTCAATAGATATTTATAACCTTTATTCCATTTTGAAAGTTTATCCATAAAAACTAAATCAGCAGACCATATCTCGTCAATTCCATTTGATATTACTCTTCTAGTTTTAAATTTTCGTCTGATTGGTTTATGTAACTCATCGGCTAATTGTTGAGACCAATCATTTTTACTCAACGCCGTTTTCCGTTTTTTGGCTTCTTTTTTTTTATACCCAATCCGATTTTTCTTTTACTAGCGATTAAAGCTTGTACCCCTGTTGTTCCCCACGGACGGTCTTTAAATGGTATTTTTGATATTCTCTTAAGCATAAGATCATCTGCCTTATGTTTATCAGCTAGTGATTTTGAATTACTATATGCGATGTCGTGCATTTGACATATGCTATCAAGATTGTTTATTGGATCTCTATATTTAGGATCGTTAGAAGCTAATCTTTCTTCTAATTTAGTACCGGGTCCACAATAATTGTACTTTTTTCCTGTAGGTGTTCTCATATGTAATTCTCCAAGTTTTGATAAGTGTTTTTGAATATCAATGCCAGAACCTCTCATGTCATATTCAATAGCAGAAGGGGGCTTACGCTTTGAAATAGCACCTCCTTTAATAAATTTACTCTTATTCTTCCTGCATATTTGACAAACTGATTTTTCCATAAGCCGACCATTTTTAGCTTTTACCTTTTTAGAGTTTAATGATTTGGTTTGTTTTTTACATGATAGACAATACGATTGGCACATTATATATATATTGATTAGATATTTAATCGCAATAATGATTTATCCATTTTCCATTTTTATACTCACTGAAATTGCATTTTGGGTCGAGATTTTCATTTTTATATGCTCCAGCGGGCTTCCAAAAATTAGATGTCTGAATCCCGCTTTTTTTATTAAATATACCTTTAGCAAAGTCACCGCGCCAATATTTTTTAAATAGATCTTTATCAGCCCCCGTAACTGCCATGATAGCCGACGCCATGTCTTGAGCCTGTTGAAACCCTGGAATTTTATCACCAATCTTTTTGTTAATGGTTTGTCCAACTCCTCGTCCTTTTTTCTCACTGACAAATTTGGTTTTAATGATTTTGCATTCTAAGCAAACGCAACGCAACATAAGTCTTCCGTTCTTTGATCTTACATATTGTTCAGAATTAGGTACGCAATTTGTTATTTTTCTTTGTTTCACACAATACGATTTCATATATAATATGATTACATATTTTTGAAATAATTGCTTATAAAACGTTCATTGTACATTGTGTCAGTCATTGATAATTGCATTAATATATCATGATACTCTCTATCATAAACCAATGCTTGATGCAAGAAATAAATACAATAATAGCCACAAAGTACTGATTTGATATTCTGATATTGTGTGTTATTATACAAAACTTGTTTTATCCCATCTTTCTCAGCTCTCATTTTAAATTCATTTGGGTATGGCATTCCGAAGCTATCAAAGTACCACAATATGTCTTTTTTAACACTAGAAACACAGGCAACCCAGTGGCTACCAACACCTTCATAGCTGTCTAAATTAATGATACATGGGCTATGTTTTTTAGGCATGTGTTCATCTCTGCTGTATATCCCTGTGATATTAATATTTAAATACTTACACCATCTCATTAGATCATTGTTACTTAGAGCTTTTTTGATAAATGTAGGTTTTTTTACTTTTTTTTTGGTTTCAAGATCTTTTTTTTTGGAAGCACCAATCCACCTGTTCTAAGAAATTTATCATATTCACCCCAAGAACCGATGAATGGTGGCGGTCTGTAAGATAATGCATTTCTCTTATTTGGTAGTTTAATTTTGCCACCGTTTTTTGATCTTTGTTTCCTAATGATTTGTGGTGAATAATATGGGTATTCTATTTGCATACCGGACCCTCCTTTATCAGGAGTGACTTGTATTCCTTTTCCAATTACCTTTCGAATTTTACTTATTTGTGTTTTAGATAAAATCAATGTAATGCCTTTACCCTCACTTTTTACTTTATTATGCCGTGTTATTTGTCTTTTTGTAAGGTATAACTCAGTATTACCCTTCTTTTTGATCTGATGCTTATCAATCAATAAACTCACTTCACTTGAATTTTTGATTGCTCTGGCTAGCTTTTTCATTTGGCCTTCTGTTAAAGGAATATATGTTGAAATATATTTTGTGCTCATAGTCTTGCTCTATATATAATAGTGTTAGATTAAATATTACATAAAAATAAGTTCATTTCCAATTTTGTCAATTACAATTTTTTCTTCATAAAGAACTACAGCGTATATCATATAATCGTCAGTAGCTTGTACATTCAATCTGTAATGAAACAATAACTGTTTTGGATCATCAGTAACCGATTCCTTATGATTTCGTAAATCAAAATATATTATCGGAAATAATTCAGAGTAATTCTGTAAATTTAACTGCACTCCTGTATTATAGTCAGAGGTTCTGTATGCATATTCAAGAATGTCATTATACAATCTTGGTTTGTAATCACAATCATACTCTAGTTCTGGAGTAAAAAACGAAGTACCAAGTTGCAAACGGCAAGTGGAAAGTTTACATGCATCATCACCCGCATTTATTTTAAAAGTATCAAAAATAAAGGGATTTTGTAATTCATTATTTGACTTGTTTCTTTGCAGATAAACAAAAACATGCTTTGGATTTTTAATAGCAGGAGTAATTTGATATATTCCGGATATTGCTGTTGTTGGTGATGAATGCTTAATAAACTCTCTTAAATATGTCCATTTTGTTGCTGTTAAAAAACTACTATTCACTAATTTTTGTCCTGCTGATGTAAAATTCAAACGTGGTAACCATAACTGAAAATCTAAAACAACATATCGTGTTTCATCACCCCCAACTCTGTAAATAAACTCTCTATCATCATTTAGTGTTATGTTTAGTTCGATTTGCATAGGTGGTATCATTTTATCTCGTAGTTCTTGAAAAATGGAAAACCTATTCAACGGAATACAAGCATATACGTCTTTTGATTCTGCGCACAATTCAGCTCTTTTAATTGCTCCTACTTTTGGGGCTGTTGTCAAATTGCCCACTAATGCAGCTCTATCGTCAAGATACCAATTAAAATTGCTAGCTACTGTACGACTATAGTCATCAGAAAATTCAAGCAATCCTTTTATGAAACAGATTTTATGCAGGTCATTACCATCGTAAGGTTTTTTACCTCCTGAAGTTATCATAATGTGATTTATAATACTGGAACTATCATTTATCGTTGAGGTTAAAATAGGGGTAGCTAAAACATTGGCGATAATATTTGCTCCATCTTCTTTTTTCTGAAGTTTGTATTTGACGATAAAGTATCCGTTATACCAATCGAACCATGAAGAGCGATCGGTCATATTGAATATATACCCTGTTTTTTCCTGATATAAGCCATTTGCCGGCTGAATAATAGGTGTTTGCAGATTGAATCTGAGATAATCAACTTTTTCAACATTTTCTATGCTTCTGAAACTCATTTATATTATTAGATTATATAATTTACTTCAATTGTGCTAATCGTTTCAAAATAAGATCCCCAGCTTTTTCACTTCTATTTAACACGGTTTTTAAACTTTTCTTTTGTGCTTTGATTATTGGTGATTTATTGATATCTTTTATCATTTTTTTAGAATATTGTCCGATATTTGATAAATCATTAGTTATTAAACCTGATCCTTTATGGCGATATTGATATAAACCTTTTTTAGGGTTATAAAATTTTGACCATTCGTATACTCGATTCATTTTATATTATTAGTTTAGATTAATTCACCTCTTTGATAACGATATGAAACGCCGTATCGATTTCATTTAAATCAATGGGACGATTATACGAATCGGTTATATATAGTCTGATTGAATCAATACTATTTTTATTAATTGGTGAAAATTTCAGTCGTCTTGGTTCAAGAGTGAAAGGGAATGATCTACGGATTCCTTGTGCTATTATACTAAAACAAAATAATACATCTCTTGATTCATCTGTTAAGGATCTACTGGTTAAATCAGTATGGATGCATATCATATCAACGCTCCTCGTCAAATCGGGTATATGGTCACTGATGTTGCTTCCAGCTGATAAAATTTTCTTATCAAAACCCAGTATCAAATTAAAGTCTGAAACAGATAGATCCAACTCATAATTTGGTGCTATGGTTATTATTGCTTTGAATAATGATAAATCAAACTTGACTTCAAATATATAATTATCATCATCGTATTTACCCACTGCATTTTTTAAAAAAGTATCGATGTCACTATATGAATACATACCATCTCGAAAAACGATATCTTTAAAGCTTGTATCACTACCTGTTGTTTTTCGATATCTTATTTTATTGTTACCGAATGATGCTGTCACGTTATACCAACTATACGTCATACTGATTATTTCGTCCAACGCCATTTCATAATTTTTGTTTGGATCAAGGAATAAAGGCTGGTCAAGATAAATTGTAAAATCATGTGCTTTCTGATTATAATTATTGGCTTGTCTTTTCGCCCTGAATGAACTAAGTATTAAATGCTTCTCCATTATATATATTTAAATTAGATAAAATAGTTGTTATAAATTTTTTCATATAGACGCTTTGTAATTCTTTTCACTCTTAACAGTTCATCCAATATTGTAATACCTTGGTTTTTTAATTCATAACTCGTATTCCCAGCGTTAATGCTTCCGCAAATTACATCCAGTTTTTCAATAAGTTTTTCAGGGTCTCTGTAATAAATAGCCTTATAATTATTGGCTAGACCACCACCTTCCCATTCATCGTCTTCTCTATCAGAATCAGGCGCTGTGTCCCTTCTCATAGCATCTATCTTATCAAATAATGATTCCTCTATAGTTGGTTTTTTTTTATATTTAGTTTTTTTGGGGGTCTTTTTCAATTTTTTTGATTTTTCCTGTAAATCCGAAGCTGAGAAAGGAACCCGTTTGTACTCCATACGTTGTATTTTATGCTTAGTTAATAACAACTGGTTTTCAATTCTATCAATTTGGTTTGTAAAATCTTCATCTATTTCCAACAGGTCATTATATGATTTTCCTTTGTATTTACCAGATTTGATCATATTTTTACCACTTTTCTTCAGTTTGCCTAATAAAACACTAACCTGACGCCTTTCTTCGGCGAGAGATTCCCTTTGACGATCTAACTCCTTTTGATTAGCACTTGTGTCCCATTTTTTTCTCTTCTGTTCTATTGAGGGTGGTGGATCAAAATCGGGCATTTCATCTTCATCTTCTGTTTGAGCTTCATCAATGGGTGGCGGTGGATCAAAATCGGGCATTTCATATTCATCTTCTGTTTGAGCTTCATCAATGGGTGTCGGGGGTGGATAATTTGGCATTTCATCTTCATCCTCATCTTCATCAATTGGAAATTCTGGAAGAGGGTCAAGCTCTTTTAACCCTTTATTATTCAACTTTTTAGTTGCTTCAATTTGTGTATCGAGACGAGATGTTACTGGTTTAAACATTTTTGTGAATTTGATTTGGCCTAATTCATCTGCCAATTTTGAAGACATTATTTGATTATTAATATTCTTGATTTGATTTTCAACTTCTTCTTTTTGATCAGCAATTTTTTGCCAAGCTAATAGACTCATTTATATATATTAGTGTAGATTATTATCAGTCTTTCATCAGTCTTCCAGAAGTCTTTCATCAGTCTTTCATCGGTCTTCCAGAAGTCTTTCATCGGTCTTTCATCAGTCTTTCAGGCGTCTTTCATATTATATAACTGATATATATAATATGAAAATACCAAATTATGACACTGAAGACGATATAGTCTCGAACTTTAAACAAGTATACGATTTCATGCCAAATCAATGTTTTCGTATGCTACTTTGTGCTCCGAGTAATATGGGAAAGACTAATACTTTAATGCATATGATTTACAATTTATTATATTTCGATAAAATATATTTATATGCAAAAAATTTAGATCAGTCTAAATACCAGAATCTTATCAATGTGTTCCAACCAATAAGCGATGAAGCTGGTTATAACATTATTGAAGCTAGTAACGACCAAATAATTCCTGTTTCTAAACTAAATGATGATAATCAAAAGCTCGTGATATTTGACGATTATGTTTGTGATAAAAATCAAAAACCATTAATCGATTATTTTATACAAGGGAGACATAAAAACTGTAGCGTGATATATTTGTCTCAAAGCTATTTTAAAACGAAAAAAGACATAAGACTTAACTGTTCGCATTTCTGTATTTACGAATTCCCAAGTGCTAATGAGAGGGCACTGATATGCCGTGAAAACAGTATTCCAAAAGAGCTATACGAGCAAGCAACTAAAGACCCATTCAGCTTTTTATATATTGATAAACCACGTAAATTCATAACAAAAAATTTCGATGAGAAGATTTAATCTAACATATTAACATAAAATGGGTTACATTAATGACGAAAATGATTTTATGCATACCAAATATTCTCAAAGTGCAAAACCTGCAATTGGTTTTAAACAACTGGGAGCTGATTTCGATATGGATAACAAAAAGATATTCAGGTTAAAGACTCAATCCGATGTAGCCATCGACGCCGATTACGATTCGTATGCTCTTGATTTGTCTTCAGGTGTCAACAAAGGATATCTTAAATTGAATTGTTTGACAAAAGATGTTGCTGGAAACGATTTCGATGCCAACCAAGCAACGATAAACAACAGTGCACCGTACTATGACGGATTGTACCAAAAAACAAGTCTAGTATCGAAAGAATACGTTGATTTAATGGACACCAACCTTGAACAAAAAATAGATAGTAAAATACAAAATAAAGCCGATCTTAGTATCAATAACGAACAAACGTTTAACAGCATAATAAATGTTCCGAATTTTGATCAAGGATACAGCAATATGTCAAACGTAATGAATAAAGAATATATTGACTCTAGAGACGCGCTTAAAGCCGATAAAACATATGCCGACAATACTTTTCTAACGAAGAAAACAGGTGCTATTTTAGCTAATACCCTTCAGAGCAAGGCTTCCAAAATATATGCCGACAGTACTTTTTTAACGAAGGTTGTTGGTAATGGTTTAGCTCAAAACATACAAAATAGGCTCAATATTCACGGTAGTAACATGATGCAGGCAAATCTCGATATGGGTGGGTATAATATAACACATCTAAAAGACCCAAGCAATGATACAGACGCTGTAAACAAAAAATACATGCTTGATTATGTTGGTGAAAGTCATGTTCAATCAGCTAATGGTGAAAATAAATTCAAATATATAATGGATGATCCCAATGCACAAGTGAGTCAAGAAGATGATGTCGAATTGGGGAATGTTGTAACCTTTCAAAATTCACCACATAAGGTAAATAAAAAGGTTGTTGACATGAAATTATTGCTTGACAATTCTAAAGGCTATTACAGTTCAAGAATTGGACTAAATCTGTATTTATTGACCAATGATCAATATACTGCTGTTCTTGAGATTATGTGGGTTAGTGATGATATTGACCCTGACAGTTTGGAAATATATGGCACATCATCCATAGAAACTATTCATAACGTTAGCAGAAAAACGTTTAAAACACAAAAGTATATCAGGTTAATAAGTCAATTCACAAAAAGTCAAAACATTGGGAATAATTACCTATATATTGATATAGTCATGAAAAATATGCCTGGAAGCTCTTATGATCAAAAACTACAAACATATTTTACTGTTTATGGTATATCTGGCCATCAATCCAATGTCGAACCAAGTATTTATGATCAAATATATTATATAGCTAATGACCAAATTAATTTCAACACAGCCATCAATATGGATAATAAAGCTATTTATGGCGTTTTAGAGGGAAATAGTGATAGCCAAGCCGTCAATTATAAACAACTGAATAGCTTCAATGATAATCTTAAGGCCTATCTTGAAACAAAAATATTATCACTCCAACCCAAAAGTTATTATAATGAGGTGTTTGAATACTTTTTTGATTTATTAGATCCATCAAATTTCATCATGTCAGATAGCAACGGAGCTGTATTGTCTGGATTAAATGATAATCTTGTCTTTAATCCCACAAAATTGTTAGCAGATTTTGATCCGAAGAATGGTTTTTTTGGTGTTTTTAAAATTAATTTAAATACAAATATCACTCACGCTGATAACTGGACTTTTTATATGGGATTTAAATATGACTATAAGCCCAGTGATAATAAAAGGATTAAAATTGAATTTATCGATGGTGATAGCTTTAGTTTTCCGTGGGTTAAAGTGGAGCATAATAAGCTATTCCTCGATTATGATCTAGATTCATATACAGAGCAAATTAGAGATGGTTATATAGGTAAATATATGAATCTCTGGTATACAAAGATACAGGATCAATTTAGAATCGCTGTTTGCAATAATGTTATGAGTATTGATCAAACATTTTCTGGGTTTAATATCAATACATCTAGCATTAAAATTTCTTCAGATTACTTTGTACAAAGAATCGGTTTTAGTAAAAATATATACCCGATAAATGGGCCCATCTATCATAAAATTCAATTTTCAGATAAAACATACGATGTATTCTTTGAATAAATCGATTTAATCTAATTCACTTATATGAAAACAGTGAAATTGGTTAGCAATATTATTGATTCTATTGAGAGATTAATTCAAAACATTAGGAAGCTGTATTACACAATAAAGAACAAGCGCAATGCTAAAATGACAAAATGATAAAACAAAAAAATCATATATAACTAATATATATGACTAAACATCGAAAATGCATATTTACATGGAACCATATATCAAGCGAACTGACTGAAGACCAAATTATAGAATTGAAAGCTTATTATCAAACATATCATCGAAAATGTTGGGCTTACAAGCAGGCTGTTAAACGTTTCAAAAAATGGAAATTATTAGGGAATTCATTGTCTATCATATTTGCATCAAGCGGATTCGCCTCCTCTATAGCGACTGGTGGTATTGCTTTGATCACAATATCAACAATTTCATTATTGATTCAGGCTTTGATGATACATAAGAATCTCGAACTAAAAATTCATAACTCCATATATGCTTACCAAAGCTATCAACACCTTTTGAACTCTATTAAAGGCGCTATGAGAAGTGGCGATTATAATCCGTCTAGCATCCTAAATACAATGAAAAGCATTGACGATTATATATGCGATACCGGTCCAATAATCGATCGGTATCTGCTCAAGTATGATGATAAATTTACCAAATAATCCGTGCGATCTGGGACGATTTTAATGCTAAAATATTTGCCCAATATCGATTATAAAATTCAAGCGTTTTTATCGATTTTGAAACCTTTATAAACTCAAAAGGAAGATCAAGCAATTTAAATAACTGCCTGAGGATATATTTAGTGCTTATCATTCGTCTTCGGAGTTTATTTATAGATGGAAGAATACTATCAATCTCATGAAATATTTTATAAATTTTATCGCGATTATCATGAGACAATTGAACTCCATTTTTAATACATAAATCGTTTAAAACATTCTCAATGTGGTATTTACGATTATAGATGCTTTTACGCCATATCTTATTTCTGTTCTTGTAAAAATCAATGAACTCATTGTAATAAATAGAACCATGAACCAAACCGCAATTAATACAAACATTTATACCGTTTTGATTTGACATATCCTGCTTACTACAGCATGGCTCAGCATCCTTGTTACCTTCTATCAATAGTTGATCGCATAAATGGCATATAGGTTCTTTTAAAATTTTTAAATCATAGTGGATTTCAGAATTACAAACCATTATATATATAACACACATAACTTCACGGCACAGCTGTTTTTGGCAGTAAATTTCAGAATAAACTTTTTGAGTAAACTTTTGAGTAAACTTTTGTGTAACCTTTTTGAGTAAAATTTGTTGAAATATGATTGGTCAATAGAAATCACACCAGATTAAAATACCTGCTGACGCGTCAGCAGGTATTTTCGGTCAATGGTTTAGTCATTAATCATTTATAACTTATGGCTAAAACCGTAAACTGAATAATTATTTATTTAATGTTGATCTTTACGAGGTCTTCCACGTCGTCTTTTCTGGTCTTCATTTGATATTTCAGATCTGCTATTCAGGTCTGAAGATAGCATTTTAATAATACAAATATTTGTTTTAAGGATGCTCTGAATACAATACATTTTATTAATGAAGGCTATATCATTCGAGCTTTGATCAGCTTCTAGTAGGTGTTTGATATTTAATGTTATATCAGTCATTCTATATATATTAATAAAGAAAATAATTATCTGTTTATATCTAAACGCACTATAAAAAACATATAAAGAAATATATATATAGTATATAATAAATGGGACGAAATAAAAAATACGATAATGAAGAAGACAGACAAAACGCTATTAAGGAAAGCAAGACCAGATATATGCTAAACAAATCATGGATATGTGATGCATGTCAACATGACTACACGCTCGCTGGAAAGCACTCGCACATGAGGACAAAGAAGCATATTAAAAATACTGTTATCAAGGCTATTGAAGACCAATACAACATAATACCAGTTGAAAACATATAAAGCAATATTATATAATTATATATTGTATAGCACAGTATATATGAATTGCTGTTATCTGTCGCCTTAGGTGACCAAAAATATATTTATTTCTGGTTATCTTTTAAACGCACCAAAAAAATCTCAAAAATAATTTTTACTATAAAAGGACTTAAAGGTTTGGTGATTTTATATAGTACACAAAAATGGATAAAAATATCTCATATATTAATATGAATGAATTAGATCTAGAAAAATTATCTAAAACTGAACTCATAAAACTTGTATTATCACTAAAAGCAAACCAACCAAGAGTTTACAAGCCGAGACCCCCAATCCCAACTCCTCGTAAGAGTGTAAAACAGAGGGTTCAGGATTATGAAGACAACATAATTCTTCCACCATTAGAATTTAGGGATGATTACAAGCCTGTGCCATTGCCAAGAAGTAAAAAGCCTGTTCCATTGCCTAGAACTAAGGTCTCAAATGAATTTAATTTCGATGACAGCATTTTTGATTCAACATCCAATGACCAACCTCTATTCAAAATAACTGAAATCGGAAATACGGTAAATAAAAAGTACAATGCTTACACAAATGAATTTAAAATAATTGTACGCAAAAATTTCATAGGTAATAAAAATGACGTTTTCAGTGTCTTTGAAAAAATGGTTAAAATGACAATAAAGAAAAGACAGTTAAAACCAAATGATAGGTTCAGATTGGTAATTTCAAATAATGAATTAACACATCCGATTTCAACAAAATTGTTAAAAGTTTCTGATTTCAAGTTAAATCAACTTTTAGATGTAATCAATACGTTGGAGTATAAAGAAATAAATTTAGAAAATTGCAAAATAATTATTCAATCTGTTAAAATACCTTCAGGTAAAGGGCGGTTATATTTATCAAAACAAACAGTGAATAGAAAACAATGTATTATTACGATAAAAAATAATGATACATTATGCTTAGCAAGAGCCATTGTAACAGCTTATGCTAATTTACACCCTGAGAATTACACCACAACTCAGTTGAAAGATGGATTCAATAAAAGTCGAAAACTACAACAAATTCAAGCCAAAGAACTTCATAATAATGCTAATGTTGAAATTAATGATTATGGAAATTCTTTAGAAGATGTAAATAGCTTTGCATCACATTTAGATATTGAGATTAACATTATCGATTCTGAGCAGTTCAATGAAATCATATATACATCCAATAATGGTAAAACAGACAAAATTTATTTATACAAAACACGGAATCATTTTGATGTCATAAAATCAATGACAGCTTTTTTAGATGTAGCATATTACTGCCATTCTTGTAAAAAAGCTTATACGAGACGTGATAAACACAAATGCCCCCAAAAATGTCTATCTTGTTTCAAATATTTTCCAGATGGAAATAAATGTAATGGTAAAGACGTTACATGTAATCAATGCAATCGTGTTTTTCATGGTAATACTTGCTTCAAAAACCATACTAGTAACCGATCGAAAAAAGATAGTGATGATTCAGTATGTAGCAGTGTAGCAAAATGTTTAAAATGCAATCAAATCATACTAAAACCATATATTAAAATACATAAATGCGGTTTCAAAATGTGTAATAATTGTAATAAATATTGTGAAAGCAAACATGAATGTTTCATGAAAAAGATAAAAGTTATGGGTGGAAATTGCATCAAAAATAGCAAAAAACCATGCCGATTAAATAAAAACATTCTCAAAAAAGATTATTGCTACTCATGTAAAACGTATAATGAAAAATATTTATTTTTTGATTTCGAATGTACACAAAACACTGGAATACACGACGTCAATTTAGCTATCTGTCATGATTTCAATGGTAATGAATCAATCTTCAATGATATTAATAGTTTTTGTAGTGGTATTCTTAATGAAAAATATAAAGAATACACACTTCTGGCTCACAATTCCAAAGGGTACGACTCCCATTTTATTCTTAAATGGTGTATTGATAATGGTTTTAAACCTTACTGTATTTACAATGGTGCAAAAATTATGATGATGGAAATTTCACAATTAAGAATCAAAATAATCGACAGTTTAAATTTTATTCAACAACCCTTATCATCGTTTCCAAAAACGTTTGGCTTAGATGAGCTGAAAAAAGGATATTTCCCACATTATTTCAACAAAATTTGTAATCAAAACTATATAGGAGAAATACCTTCTAAAAAGCATTATGGGTATAATCAAATGAAAACCCACGATAGACAAAAATTTTTACAATGGTATGATGAACGTGTAAAGGAAAATTATGTTTTCGATTTCAAAAAAGAAATAATTGAATACTGTAGGTCAGATGTTGATATATTAAGAAGGTGTATGTTAAAATTCAGACAAGATTTCATGATCCAAGAAAATATCGATCCACTAAAATACATCACAATTGCTGGGGTGTGCATGGCTATTTACAGAGGTAATTATATGCCAAAAGATACTATAGCTGTGGTTGATAATGTTGTTCAAACAGAAAACCATAGTGCAGTCAGTATTGCATGGCTTGATTACATAAGCAAGAAAAATAATATTAAGATCCAGCATGCTTTGGCAGGAGGTGAAAAACTCATCAATAACAAATTAAAAGTTGATGGTTTTTGTAAGGAAACAAATACTGTTTATGAATTTCAAGGTTGTTTCTGGCATGGTTGTCCAGATTGTTACAAACCTGATGTTATCAATAATAAGAATCAATGCGATATGGGCACTTTGTATAATAAAACACAAGCTAAAAATAACAAAATAACATCTGCTGGTTACAATCTTATTGAAATGTGGGAATGTAAATTAAAAAATGATAAATGTTTCCAAAAATATTATAAAAATGATTGGAATAGAGAAGTGATTGCCCCACTAAACCCGAGAGATGCTTTCTATGGTGGACGAACAAATGCTGTAAAACTGCTGTATAAATTCAAAGAAGGTGAATGTGGTAAATATGTTGATTTTTGTTCCCTGTATCCATCAGTTCAGTTCTACAAAAAATATCCCATAGGTCATCCTGAAAAAATTATATCGCCAGAAAAATACGATAAGAAATGGTATGGATTCATAAAATGCAAAATTTTACCCCCAAGAGAATTATACCATCCTGTTTTACCTCAGAGAATCAAATGTGAAAAGGCTGAAAAGCTAATGTTCCCTCTGTGTATATCATGTGCTAAATCAAAACAACAAGAAAGATGCCAACATAGTGAAAATGAACGAGCATTTGTAGGCACATGGACAACAGATGAGGTCAATAAGGCCATTGAAAAAGGCTATAAAATTATAAAAATATATGAGGTTTGGCATTTTGAGAAGTCATCCGATGATCTATTCAAAGGTTATATAAAAAAATTCCTGAAGTTAAAACTCGAATCAACAAAATACAATTTTAAAAATGACAAAGAAGAAATGATATTCAGAAATAAAGTCAAAACGAATTTAGACATTGAATTAGGTAAATTAAATGAAAATTCAGGTTTACGAGCTATTGCAAAAATGTGTTTAAACTCACTTTGGGGTAAATTTGGACAGAGAACCAACATGAATCAATGTAAATATGTAACTGATATAAATGAATTTTATCAAGTAGTTCTCGACGATACCATTGATAATTTAAACATGAATTTCATAAATGAAGAAATGGTACAGATGAGTTATACTTATAAAGATCAGTTTGTTGATAATAGCTATAATACAAATATCTATGTAGCATGTTTTACGACTAGCAGTGCACGGCTAATGTTGTATGAAAAACTAGACTATTTAGATAAACAGGTATTATATTTTGATACAGATAGTATTGTGTATATCGAATCCAAAAATGGTAAGACAATAGAAACAGGTGATATGTTAGGTGATTTAACAGATGAGTTAGACAGTGAGGTTATAAAAGGTACCTTTGTAAGCGGTGGCCCTAAAAACTACAGTTTCATATATGGCGATAATAAACAGAAATGTGTTATTAAAGGTTTTTCCCTTAATCATGAAAATTCACAAATACTAAATCACACAAATATGATTAAGATGGTTAAGGGCGATATCAAAGAACTCACATTAGTAAATGAAAATAAGATAACCAGACAGAGTAAACAAATTTTTAACAAATATGAGGAAAAAGTATACAGCTTTGGATATGACAAACGCACAATAAAATACATATCGGATAGCTGTATAGAAACATATCCTTATGGATATTAAAGACAAACTCATCTGTTTATCCTAGGTTTTGATTTTCATTATGTCAACGAGGTTTGTTTTAAACGCACTAAGATGCAAGATTTTTAAAAAATAGTATAAGAAGTTTTTTTTATTTTGAACCTAGGGTTGAGTTAGGCTTGGTTTTACAGGCTTGTGTCAGTTGTTAAGATAAGGAGCAAATATAATATTTTATTATATTTGATCATAAGTTTCATGCATTTTATAAATAAAATACTATGAAACGCCCCGCTCAGTATAAAAAAAGTTTGAAAAAGAGTATAAGAAGTTTTTTTTATTTTGAACCTAGGGTTGAGTTAGGGTTGGTTTTTCAGGCTTGTGTCAGTTGTTAAGATAAGGAGCAAATATAATATTTTATTATATTTGATCACAAGTTTCATGCATTTTATAAATAAAATACTATGAAACGCCCCGCTTGTAATCCAGCGCAAAAATTCAGTTTTAGATCAAGCGCAAAAATTCAGCACTGGAAGTAGTATGTACTAAATCTCTGTGGCAAAAATTTTTGCCTCAGAGTGTAGTACATTACTACTTACTTACTACTAACTTAAGTATTTTTTCTGGGGTCACAGAACTACTAAACTGAGCTTTGACCTCCTCCCATGTTGTGGCTTTGAAGAAACTGACGATCGCCTCTTGGACAGGCTTTAGTGATTGGATCTCTCCTGCAGCAGATTTGAGTTCCTACAGACTCATCTCACATTTTGCCACCAAAAAACTAAAAAAATATTTAACATCAATTTCAAGCGTTAATGCCTTTGTAAGTTTTTGCTATTTAAATAACGATAATGATGGTGATGATGATGTTCATGATGATGATTACACATGAAACCAGAAAAACAATATATTATTTTATTATCTTTTTTTAACAGGGAGAGTAAGTACAAGTCCAGATATTTGGTTTGTGTATCAGACTGTGTTCTTTAATATAGTATGTACTTTTTATACAGTCTGGAGACATTGGGTAATGGAAACACACCTTCAGAAGCTTTCACTGTTGATTTATTGCCAATGAAGGTGACACCTGCACCTGCTGTGCCATAAACGTTAAGGCTATTACCATCACCGTGCCTATTTTTCATGATGATGATGACATCACAGTTGTGCCTCACATTTAGGATATCTGCCTGATGTGAAATTTAAATTTGTATAAAAAGCCATTTTGCCCAGTATCAAGGGCTCATGCACGTAACTAAAATATACTGACATGTAAAACATAATTCAGTTCCTTCTTAATAGAGATAAGGGGGTGTGGATCTCCCCCATCTGAGTTTAACTCATTTGTTTAACAACAAAACAATCACAATTGAATAAAACAAAAATTTAAATGCGTGAAGCAGCTGCACACGATCACTAATGCTTCAAAAGTAACAGCGACAGTAATCTTATGGCCTAGTATAGAGCTTTGATGGACGGCCGAAGTGACCTAGTTTGCATAAATGGAAGTGAAAAAAAAAAAAACAGAAATACCGGTAGAATGTCCGAAATCATTTTATTTTCAAATCCTAAATGTAGACAATGCAGGACGTGTGCCTCTGGTCCTAATGACCGGTGTCTGACTTAAGGAAAAAAAATTGAATAGAGTGTGTTTTGTAACGGGATTACAAGTGGTACAAGATTTGTAACATCTCTTCATCTTTGGGATCCCGTTCAAGGAAACCGTACGGGTGCGTGTTCACTGTTTGTATCAATCATGCATTTGCTTAAGACCATCTGATACTTTTTGGTCTGTGGCACTGTTTCGATGGCGTACTGCTTGGCATTGCGTGCTATGTGATACGGTTTCATGACATCAGTTTGACTGAATCCGCTCTCCAGGGGGTGTAGGATGTCGCTGCGCACCTTCTGACGCAACGCGTGGTAAATGAGCTGTTTGACGCCTTCACTGTTGAGGGAGATGCCTCTCACCTTACATTCTTCCTTTCCATTCTTGCTCAAGTACCCGTAGTTCTTGGGTCCACCGGAGGCAAACTCGACCATGTGGTGATCCACACTGAGTTCATCTTTGAAGTCTCCCAGATAATCTACGAGGCTTGGATTCCCTTCTCCTGGTCGACTGAGGAAAATGACACTGTAGGCGTCGAAGTACAACACCCGGTCTTGCAGGAGGTCGAGGTTTTCGTACAAACGTTAGTGAGCCCAACTAGTGGTGAAACGTGCCACAAAGATGTTGAGATTGGGAAAACAGGATCATCTTCGAGTTTGTGTCTGAAGTGGATCTCCAATCGCTTTTCTGTCAACACGCTCACATAGCGAATATCCTACTTGTCGCTCTCGTAGAACTCACTGAAGGCTACTGGATCATCAAACTCTCGTACTTGGGTCTTGCTGGGTTTCTGCCCGAATTTTACCCACATAGAGCTCAACATCATTTTGGCTAGGACTCTTAGACCGGGATTCTTTTTGACGTTGGCTGGGTAGAGACGAATTTCCTCTCTGGTGTAGTAGTCCTCCACGTACTGGCGCTGCAGTACAGTTATTGGTTCTTTCTTTGGTTGGCGTATGGCTTGACTCGTTCTGTGGCTCATCATCAGGCTGGTGGCCAGGGTCATCCGGAACTCTCTTGTCATTAACTTTTGTGTATTAGTTGGAATAGCTTTGTATAACTGGAAGGCATTATTGATGGATGTATCCATCCATGGGGGCCAACACTTGCAATTCCTACTAGAACTGTAGTACCGGTTGTTCTGGTCTGCCCAGTCAATACCACACATGTACTTGTTATAGTCCTTGAGCACAGTTAGGCATGGAACCAGGACTACTCCTTAATTGCTTCTCCTTATGTCTTCCTTGGTAACCTGTGGTGTACTGGGGAATGCAAAGGCTTATGAATGGTACTCAAGAAATACATTGGTTTGTGGTCATACCAGGAAACATCAAGAAGTCTACCACAGGTTCTCCAGGAACTAGATCCCGACATTGCTTTAGGTTTTTTAGGAAAACAGGTTCCTTTGGTAAACCTTTGTGGTTGCTTTAACAGTGCCAAGGCTGTTAATTCCTTTTTGAAGTAACTTCTGGGTTAGGGTGGGGCTGGTATAGAAATTATCGGTCACAATTATATATCCTTGATTATCATATCCTTGGGTAAAGTCAAAAACAGCTCTGGTGCCTAAGCCAACTTCTGGCATTCTTTGCTCAACATTCTTTCCAGTGTAGATTTGTTGCTACCAAATGTAACCATTGGTTGCATCAGGCATTGCCCACACCTTTATTCCAAACCTCTTGGGCATGTAAGCAACAAAAAATTCGGGAACTTTGTGAATGTAGGTTAAAAACGTTCAATCTCATTGTCAACTACAAAGGTATAGATGAAAAAACAACACCTTACAAAGCGGACTTAATTGTATTCTTACATATCCCTAGAGATTCTTTGTGAAAATCTGGCTCAAAAGTTCACGACCCTCACCCTCCCCAAAATGCATTTTAAAAATTAATGGCCTCCCCAAAACAGCGCCCAAAAAATCATGGCCCTAACAAGGAGAGGCCTTACGTGCCACATTAGGCATAACAAGGATGAGCGTTTCAATAATCCTTTGAATGCAAATAATGGACTCAAGGCTAGTATACACTGTTACCAATCAATGAAGCTTGCATTTCCATTTTCTCCTTCTCAATGGACGGAATAATACCATCTTTGTAAAAAGAAATGAATGAATTCATCTCTCTCTTGATCAGCGGTAGCTCCTCTTTCAATCTATTTATTTCCATTTGTTTTTCCACCGCTGCTCTCTTGGTACTCATGGAAACTACAAAGTAAGGTGATAATATCACATCATTTATTGTACCAAACCATACAAAAACAACTAAACTGACGGACACCGAATAAAAGCAATTTGAGTCAATAAAAAAATGAACATCTTGTTACCATTAATCCGGCTACTGCTACCAATAAAAATTTATCATCATTTTTATACAGTTCTCTTGAAATATTGCAACATACCAATAGGCATCTATCAGCAATAGCTATAGCTTAACGACTACTCTAGACACAATAAATAGGCACTTTAAAACAATGTGACAAACAATATTACTTGTACCACTGTCATTCAAAGAACCATCAGTTACATGCCATGGGAACTCTCCATTCTCAATGTTTTCTAGGACAACTTTGCTACTTTCTCCAACAAGTTCATTGTAATTTGATACGGCCTTTTTTAAGGAATCTTTCTCAAGAGACACCTTTCTCCGAATCCTTTTCCTCTGCTTACTGGAGTCTTAAATATACAAACAAAGATGATAAGTACAGTTGTAATGGCTTAACTGAAACATACAGTAGAATGCACAGGCTTTGTACGTGTTAAGTCTGTTAACTGTAAAAATGTAATGGATAGTATTTAACACTCTTGCCCGATGTACCAAGATAATCAAACATAAACATCCTATTTGGACAAAATCAACAACCAAAGACTCGACAAAGTATTTAAAGACTGACTAATGAGAAGAGTTCACCAACATGGCAACATTTTCCACAAGGAAAAATGTCAGACATTACAACAGCAGAAGTTGCTAACATTATTAATCAGGTATAACCTCCTAGCTTTCCCATGTTGTAGACCATCTGAGAAATGGAGAAGTAGCACCGTTCCATCTGTTTTTGGAAATGGGAAATGGCCTTTTCCAGCAAAAGTTTTTCGCCATCACCAACATCCACTTCAGAATTTGAAACAGCAGATGTTGAAACTACTTGACCAGACAACTGCTTGGCGGCTTCAAACAGCACTTTATCCTTTGTTGTCATATGTTCGCGTTGTGTAGTTTTCAGCAAAAACTCTTTCTCTTTCTGTCAAATGGCAACTTTTTTGGTGGTTTGAGAGTTCTGCTCCTCTGAAATATAGCAGTGGAAAGAAATGAACTATTTGCAATAATGAAGAATTCTAGAATACCAGGTCATGTCATTATGATAACAAGAAAATACATGTGGACAACTATACTAGGCATTTGAGCGATGCTCATTTAGCACCGCCAAAAATCTTACTCTGAGCAGCATGATATAAATCTTCCTTCCAGCAAGTCAACACATCAGCTGAAACATGAAGCCCTTCTAGCTGTTCTGAAAGATCCTTTTCTGCATTTGAAAGTTGCATCTTTGTCTGTGTAAGCAAAATTGATGTTTTGAGTTGACACTGAATAAACTGTCATTTTCTCAACAAAAAGAAAAGTCCATTGATTTTCCTTCCTCTGTATTGTTTTGACAGACCGGTAATGTTAAAAGCAAGGCTGACATTAGTGGCATCAATGCATAAAAACATCAACAAACAACAAATTTACAAAAGGAGCTATCCTCAAAAACGTAATACATGACAAAGTACCAGACTGAGTGCACATGTTAAAACATATTTATTTGTAACATTCGACTACCATATTTTAGGTTAAGAACAACTTCTAGACCATGTCATTTTTCCAATCACCTGAAAACGACACCTACCTTTGAATACCTTTTTGCTAGAATCTGAGGCAACCTCTCTACCTTTTTACGATTCCACTGAAGAGCATTCTCTGTAAGCAATTCTTCACGTCCTGTTTATTAAAAATGCAAATTCAAATTAATATCTATTTTAACCAAGCCACTTCCATATACTATAACTGTGGCACAAAACAAGGTATTGATCATAACAGCTATTATAATTAAGTCCCCAGGGGACTTATTTAATTTCAGGCCCCAAGAAGCTTACCTAGGGTAAAATTCACTGTTAATTTTTTCACTTTTAATTCTTAAAACTTTACTATTACACCACTAACTTAATCAGAACCGACAAACATTTAGAGATCAGTTAGTGAAAGGCCTAAAGTTCCAAGGTGAAGAGGAACTCAATGGCGCAGCTAGTCAGCTGTCTACCACAGTTTAACAAAGGGGCATTGACAGAGTTGTTATTTATCACTATAACAGTAGATGCTTTAACTGCAAGAATTTTAATGTTTCTCGTTAAACATGAAGAAAACCAATACATTAAAAGACTTTAAATTCAGTGTATTACATGTACCTTCAGGAAGCATATGCTTAGTACTGATACCAAGCCGAGAGAAATGGCTATTGATTTGTTCCACTTCCTCTCCAGTAGTTGCAGAAGCACCATTCTGCCACCTTCCACCCCAGATAACCTGCAAAATAAATATAACATAAGTTTTATCACAAATAAAAAATATATTGATCATAGATGTTATGTAACTACTATCCTGCTGTTTGTGCAGGATGATTGTAATTTTTTTTATGGCCTGAGTGCCTCCCATTCACACAATACTGTACAATACTGTTGCTGCTCATGATGTTCTTGCCATTTATATCCCTGTGCCTGTCATGTATGAAAACAAGTGCAAGGGCTCCTTCTCCTACTCTTTTACTGGCGACGAGTGAAATTAAGAATTAATTATTGCAACCATGATAGAATAGGTATAACAAATATCAACAGCCACCTCTCATAAGCAACAGTTACTATGGAGTGTCCAATTTTTCATAACTTAATTATTCCTTTTTTCTAGACAGTGCAATTATCACATCTGAGCTGAGAGAACCAATTCAAATAGACTAACACTTTTTCAGAATTTGAGGTAAATGGAAGCTTTTCATGAGAAACCTACCTGACAAGACCACGAATGAGCTTTGGCATGCATTACAGATAATGCTGGCTTCATATTCTTTGCTGATTCACTGTTACATGTGGGGCAGACCAAACTTGCATGTGATGATGGTAACAAGCGATCTAAAAGAATATGTCTTTAATGTATAATGCCCCAATATATACACCAAAGTATTTGACACAATTTAGACACAGCAACACAGTATATAACTTAGCACAATGATAATACAATACAAACACTTAATACAAACACAACAGGCTCTTCTTATGTTTTAGTTGAGGCTAATGTCAAAATTAGGTTTATAGCGAGTTAAAAAAGTGAGAACGCTTCGATTTCATTTTGACATATAAATTGTGTAGCAACAAATCAGATGCGAGATGGAACCGCAAGGAAAGCAAACAAATGGTACGTCTCCATCAGTCACAAAACCATATCAAGCATAAAGACTGTTATTAGATCAGAAACAAGTGTGTCTTCTACACCAGCGAGCCACAACCCAATATACTTTCTAAACAACAAGCGAGCTTGTATGTAAACGTTTGCTTTGTTGGTTTTCCTCAGTTGCCCTGAGGAAGGTTTGTTAATAAAGCCGAAATTTGACACGTCTAAAATCCAGTTTTTTAAATATAATTACGGTTTCTCTAGAAGGAGACATGTCCAATGATGTTTTTTGTATTCTTCTAAACAACAAGCAATACACTTAAGAGTATACATGGGAGCATACATTACATACCAACAGAAATCCATTGTCCATCACAGTCCAATGAAACTATTGGTGGGATAGGCTTCCAAAATCCACCAGTTGAACCATCACGATCGTGAAATGGTTGCATTTCATGGATCAACTGATGACAATGCCCACACAATCTTGTGTGTATGTGACAGTCATAACAGCGGACAACAGCCACATGCTCTGAGCATTTCATGCAGCTTGTCTCATTCACTGCATATCCAGATACAGTGGTGTTCATCAGCGTTTCACGTAGAGATACCCAGCTTTCATTCAAGATGGTACTCCGCTGCCCCCAGTTCTGCTTTGGTGCCTTGGATGCCCGCCACTCTAATAAGAGTTCATTGGCTGCTTCCAAAACACTAGCCAAATCAGCTGGAATAAAAATATGAATAATATTTTTAAAATAATAATAACTATAATAAAAATAGATATTATTTGTGCTATTACACAAAATTATTTTGGAGCATTTATGAGATTTTTTCTGTATACACAACTGTTTGCTGCTTTATAATCTGCCTCTTCATCAGTTTTTGAAATATATATATAAAAAATACCTACATGTAAAACTAATTAAAAGTTTTCAGCAGTTTATTAACAGTTAAGATCGACTTGGCATGGTGTATAATCTCCGTGGGCAGCTCATTCCATAGCATGGGGCTGGCGATCCAATATCACACATATATAAATATATCAGTACCGTACTGTCAAACCTTGTAACTAATTATATATAAATTACCATTATGATAGAAACTTTGTGGCTGTAGTATGTTATCCGTAATGGAAAAATAAAAATGTTGACAGTCATAATTTATGAGTGCCATGTTTATTTTTCTTAATCCTTGTGAATGCATTATTACATAAGCAATGAAAACCGGTACACGGTATAATCATGGTATACAGTAGAATTAGTGAAAAAAAAGTTCATACTTGTTTCAGCTGAGGATGATGGTTGGTCCAAACCAGTAGCAGTAGCTAGCAGTGCAGTAATCAATATCTAAATGTAAAACAGCTTGTTAGCTTTTGCAATTAAATTACCACATTAAATCAAATAATTGTTTTGAAGTGATGGGTTTACGTGTATATAAACTCCCTCAGGAAGTCTGTAACATTGCATAGAAGAGGAATAAAAGTTTACCACCAAAAGTTATTGCAGTGCTGCTTCCTAGCATGAGCCTTTTAAAATTATCAATTATCCAATATTATTGGATTCAAATGATTGAACATATGAATATTTAGGCGTGGGTGGGGGTGTGCCGCTGGGCTATAAAAACCCTTACCCTGTACCAGAGCATAAATATGGAAAAAGATACCCTATTCCAGAGTAAATATGAAAAAACGATACCCTGCTGGTGGGGAAATAAATGTTCCACTGAAGATCAAAGTGCAAATGAAGAGTATGAAAGCCAAGGAATTAATGCGAACATTAAATCAACTTGGCGTACACAACGCATTAAAAGAAGCCAGTTAAGTAATTTCCTGCCCGGGTTTCCGGTCGTCTGCAACGTTGTATTTTTTTTAGCGGAGCTCCTCAGCGCGCGCCAGCGCGCGGAGCGGAGCACCATGGGTAATGCGGGTACGAGAGAATTGATGTAAACCCAGGAGGCCGAAAAAATTTGGTGCGTACGCCCGCCGCGCCTACAGACTCTCGGGGAGGGGGAGGGGAGTCCCAAGGCAACCCAAGCAGAGGGGGGAGGGGAGACAATCTTCTGCCTCCTTCGTTAACCAGAAATGAGTGAGGTAATCGACTAAGATCTTTGATATTGGACATCCATTTTATGGTCAATTGACAGCTGTCAAAACAACGTATCCGCTGACCAGTATCACATGACCATATCGCGGGCTCAGGTTTAGCACTGGTCAAGGTCGCGTGTTTTTGTGAAGTTGACCGCTGACCAAGTGATAGCATTGCTATTGGTCCGCGGGCGCAAGTACTTTTCCATGGTCAGTCCATTTAGATTTACATGAAGGACAAAGTGAACAACCCGGTCAGTTTGAAAGCTGAACGAAGCACAAGGAGAAACCGAGCAGGAAAAAGAAATGTCTACGTAAATATTTCTCGGTCTACCCCGTCTAAAGGCTTTACACATCATGTTAGTTATGGCAAACGATAAGGGCTTACGGGGAGATCCGAAAAAATGGCACAGGTGGAGAGCGAGCGAGTTTCTACCGTTTCGGCGGCTGACCAGCTCTAGTAATTGAGCTAAACGCAATTAACTGAAGTGAAGGAAAAAAGAAGTGTCAATAGATACACGGATGGAAAAGGCTGAAATAGACCTTCGCAGATAATTAAAAGGTCGGTGGTGCTGGAGTAAGTTATAATTTATAGCTTACACATGTACTACGCGGTTGGATAATAATACGAAAAACTGCGGCCGCTTCGCCTCCGATTAATTCATGAGCTGGTTGAAAGCTTTGCCCTGCTGAATTGCTGTGAATTGACAAGCATTCTCCGACTTCAAATATGAGGTAACAAACTTTGACTTTACTGAATACACTAAGTCCATGTTTTTTGTGAAAATCTGTAATTATATGCTTACACATGTACTACGCGGTTGGATAATAATACGAAAAACTGCGGCCGCTTTGCCTCCGATTAATTCATGAGCTGTTAAAGTGCTACTACGATCAAATTTTCGTTTTCCATTTTTTTACATTTTCGTGTACAATTTGACTTTCTTACTTACCTTGCCAATTTTTAATCCATTACGAACATCAGAAGTCGTTTTATTTTAACGTTTATTTCTGATAATTTACGGCCGCCATTAAAAAACCTTGTTCCAAGGCTTGGTTGCGAATAGGGAGAAAATGACGTCAAAGACTCCAAATACCTCACGGGTTGAAATTATAATAACAATCAGCATAGAACATTGCACGAAAAATAAGCCCAAACTTTTTGTTGCTTTTCGCGTGATTTTCACTACATATTGTTATTATAATTTCAACCCGTGAGGTATTTGGAGCCTTGACGTCATTTTCTCCCTATTCGCAACCAAGCCTTGGAACAAGGTTTTTTAATGGCGGCCGTAAATTATCGGAAATAAACATTAAAATAAAACGACTTCTGATGTTCGTAATGGATTGAAAATTGGCAAGGTGAGTAAGAAAGTCTTCTTGTACACGAAAATGTAAAAAAATGGAAATCGAAAATTTGATCGTAGTAGCACTTTAATGACTTAATGTTTTTATTTAAACTCCCAGCTAAACTTAGTGTTTTAGTTTTTTAATTCATCTATTTATTCTTATTTACTCGCTGTTGGAATTCGTTTGAACGAACTATTTTAGGGTCGTGGACGAATACGCTAAGAGATCGTTACGTTGCGAATTTCTTGCGTTGACACGTTTTTACCACACCTTAGCAGAAACAAAAAAAAACTCAGTTTATTTCCACATAAAACTATCTTAGTTAATTATTTTGAGTAATTTTATAAAACACAATTGTTCGCTCTACTAGTAATTCATGCCATTTTAGACACTGTATGCAGCTGTGTATGCAAACTTACATTGACTATCACTATGACAGTGTTTAATGTGTATCTTTGCAATGGCAATGTTTTTTCTATACTTGTAAGTAAGTTAACAAGAAATCTCCAAGTAGAAAAGCTAAATATCCCATTGTAGGAAGGAAGGGTCACTACACTGAGTGTATAAACGAAAGAGGCTAATATTATTATATTTGATGAGATCCATTATTAAAATAAGACAGAATTTTTAATAAATTCTTTTTATAAACAGGGCCATTAATTAGAGCTAGTGTGGTGTTTTTTAATAGATTATTATGTCAATCCTTCTTTTAGGTAGTGTTATATTCTGCCATTAAGCCGCAATGAATGAAGAATACCTACTGGCTACAGTCAAGTTTTGTTGAACTTGGTATAGAATGCTCTGTGCAAAGTGGACAACAGCAAAGTAAATCAGGTATCTAGTTTATATTAGTTATAATTGAAATATGTTTTTATTCAGTTTCGTTCTTTTTTTACCCAGCTGCTTTAATCTGCATTTGGTTGTTGCTGATCTTCTTACTTTGTGAAATATTTGCATTCATTATTCAACTCCTCAATGGATGTTGCCTATTCACCGAGTTAGGATTTTGAGTTGGATTTCGAGTTAGGATTTTGAGTTGGATTTACGAGTTCGATTTTCCAGTTGGATTTCGAGTTGGATTTCGAGTTAAAATTTCGAGTTGGATTTCAAGTTAGGATTTCGAGTTGGATTTTCGAGTTGGATTTTGGAGTTGGATTTCGAGTTAGATTTCGAGTTGGATTTTCAAGTTGCTTACCGTACTAAGCACTCCGGTTAGCCTACTATACACGCCAGTTAGCTTACTATGCACTCCGGTTAGCCTACTACACACTCCTGTTAGCCTACTATTCACTTTGGTTAGCCTACTATGCACTCCAGTTAGCCTGTTTATGGTTAGCTTTCAATAATTGTAATGGGTTTTGCTTTGTCAAAAAAAATCCAACTCGAAATCCTAACTCGAAAATCCAACTCGAAAATCCAACTCGAAATCCAACACGAAATCCTTACTCGAAATCCAACTCGAAAATCCAACTCGTAATCCTAACTCAAAAATCCAACTCGAAAATCCAACCCGAAAATCCAACTTGTAATCCTAACTCAGAAATCCAACTCGAAAATCCAACTCAAAAATCCAACTCGAAATCCTAACTCGAAATCCTAACTCGGGAGTTAGTTTGTCTCTCTTCAATGACATTCAAAACAACTACAATCTATTAGTAGACAATTTAAATAATTAATATTTCACTAAAAGTATGTTTTCATGAAATGCCTAGATCTTGTACCAGAAAATATCTATACCCTATCCTCACTGTGGAAGGTTAAATGGTTTGAATGTCACCTCCCCTCACAAACTCCTCACAAATTCCAATGTGTGGTTATGGCAGAAATCCATGGCCAGCTCATCCTCAGTGTATGAACCAGTGAAACAAGGCATCAAAGAGCCTCAAAACAACATGGAGCAGGAAAACAATAGCTTCAAAACAGACATTTTTCACAGGTTCTTATACCAAGGAAAACCCAAATATTCAGATCCATCCCATGTAAGGTCAATGGAAGTTCTAAAAGGGCTAGCGGGAGGGAGAGGGGGAGGGGGTTGATTAAAGTCCAAACCTTTTAATTACCGGTAAGAGGGGGTGTTAGGGTTTGCAGTGATGCTTTGAGTTTATTAAAATATTTAGTTGACTTTGCAGTTATCAGTAAAAAAAATAGTCTGTGCTGATCCATCTCTGTTAAATATCTAATGGATCCTTTTGCATCCAGTGGTTTGGCTTCAGTTAAACAAGCTCAAGTTAAGTGTTTTGTTTTATAAACTATTGATATTGATGACAATTAATCAATTTTAATTTAATCTGTGGCATTTGACTTTTTCAGGGTTAACATGAGTTGCAGAGTTTGCAGTGCCACAGACACAAAAACAGACAAGGACAAGGACATAAATAGAAAACAGGAAAGATTAAATCCAGCTCGATGTTTGGGTGTCGTCATGATGCTATTTTTAAGAGACTAGTAAATTACATGTAAATTAAAATCAAGAAAAGCTGCAAATAAGCAAAATTTAGATTTTAAATGTTAACCTATTTAGATTTTAAATGTTAACCTATATAACTTATTTTTAAAATAAGTGAAATATTCTAAAGCCAGATAAAATTTGCAGTATCCATAAGGTACCATGTAGCAACCAAATTGTGACTCACTTGCTTACTTTGTGAACTCCATGACAAATGGGCAACATGACTCCATAAAGATGTGGACAATAATACAAACAAATTTTTAAAAGAGTAGTCAAAGTATTGATGTTATATTTTTTCTTGCATAGTTTTATACACAAGCAGACATGATTCTGTTTTTTTCTGGGTAATCAAATAACAAAACTGAGTTTGAGACTCACAAACAATATTCTAGCTTCCCAGAATTTTTGCTTTTTTCTGTAAGTGAAGTGAAACCCCTTAAGAGGAAGGGGAGTCAAAAGACATGTAAAAGTGAACAAGGTGCTATCTTCTTCTTCTTTTTTTTTTTTTTTTTTTTTTGGGGGGGGGGGGGGTTGGGGATGGGGTGACCCTGTTCGGTGGAATGACAGAATGTCACTTCTTTGTTTCCGGAGTTAGGTTCACCCCTGTTTGCTCGCAGTTAGCTTTATTCATCTGGTTTGCTTGCGGTTAGCTTTCACTCTAGTTTGCTTGTGGTTAGCTTTCACTCCGGTTTGCTTGGAGTTAGCTTGGTTTGGGCAACATGCTCAACGGCACACCCCCATAGTAAATTTTAGGGAGTACCCCCCCCCCCCCACCCCGGACACGGTAAAAAAGAAATAAGGAAAAATATTAATTATTATTTATTAAAAAAATAAAACGAATATAAAATTCTTAGCCTTAAAGTTTTACAATGGCCAGAATTCAGAGTTCAATAAAGTGCAAAATAATTAACTGGGGAGCTCCGCTTTTAGGCTTGCCTAAATTTATATATTATGTCTCAGTTCGCATTTTTGTAAACCACAAGTTGTCAAGAAGTATTAAAAGTAATTTCCATATTACTTAGTGACCTATTATTTCTGTAAATGTATACCCTATTCCAGAGTAAAATAACTGATCTTCGCGCCAACTTCCAGAAAACGATACCCTGTTCCAGACCGAAAGAGGCCTTTTGTTATCCAAAGTAAAATGCTCAAAAACCATATCCTGTCCAGCGGCACGTACCTATATAGCGTATATAAGGGAGTGCAGGCACATATCTTACTTTATGCATGTACGAAGTTATGGGGACCACTAGTTTAAAACTGTGGTACCCAAAATAGTAATAGAGGACATTACAAGGTACAGGTGAGGGTGTCAATGGGGTTAACTGCTTAGCGTATAAAGGACTTTTTTCGCTATCGTAAGCGTATAAATTATATAGAAAATATTAACTGACAAGCGTATAAAATCATGTGATTTTTAAGCGTATATGGAGCAAAGCCGACCAATAAAAGTTAGAAATTGATAAAAAGAAATAAGATTTTTTGAGAATAACAAGACTGTTGTGAAATAAAAAAGAAAGAAATGTTTCTTGTCAAGCTTGTAACCCCTTTGGACTGTACGGTTGAATTCCATACCTTGTATTGTTTGTTTGTTGTTTGTTATATTGTTTGTCACAATATATACATAATGATGTACCGGCATATCAAACATTCGCTCAAAATCACTCCAAATCGCTCAAAACCCCTTCTAAATAACATAGGCAGCGACCACACACAAACACAATTAACAAATAAAACTTTATTTTCAGTTTATTTATTTTTGTCAACTGTTTATTGAATTTTCAGCTTTATAATATAGACTCATATAGCGCTTGGGTCACCTGTGTTGGTACCTCACAAAGTAGACATATCAGTCGAGATTATGTATATAAGTTAATTTGGTGTCAAATACCAATTATCGATATCAGATAATTTCCTCTCGAGGACATGTTGGATCGAAGACAAGATAGCCTGTTCCAGGCTCTCGCCCGCTTATTTTTCTCACTCCCTAGACCGAGAGCCTGGAACAGGCTAGAGATGAGAAAGCTGTCCAACTGGAGTCACATTACTTTCGTATTGTCGTCACGCACTTCTTAAAGCGTCTTGAACAGAATGGCGTTGTTTGGAATACAAGGGGCTCTGCTTACTTTTGTTGTTCTGAAAATAGTATTTTCTATATCGGAGGAAACTTGCAAGAAGATCGATACATGTTCCTGTATGCTGAGGAATGGTTCAGTGGTCAGTTTAAAGGCCGTGGATGGAGGCTCGAAACCAAGGTAACAAAACCTTCCGACGTTTCTTCCATTTGTATCTTTGTATGGTTACTTGACGTTTTATTTTTACTGGGAGATGAAATGTCGCTTAATTTCTTAGTGGAAAACCTTGCCTTTTGAGGGATCTTTAGAAGAGGCCTTGGCAAACGTGGACACATTGTTGGGACACAAATGTTTCCCTGTTTACCCCAACCTCGTCCCCAGGGCGCAATGAGGTTGTGTTTACCCCCGCGCGCAACATCTGTGGTGGACACACAAATTTGTGTCCGAGACAAAAAGATGCTCCTGTTTTTTCTAGAAACAGTTTGCGTCCGCAAGAAATGTTTCCTGGTTTGCGCAGCAACAATATGTCCTCGTTTGTCACGGAATTAAATTGTAAAACTTCGGTGTACGTGATCATGACGAACGGTAAGCTGATACCTCACAGGTTAAATAAAAATACTCAAAAACGTTAAATAAAAATAATTGTTTCATACGAATTCGAACACTCCATTGTTCGAGTGCTAGTTTTGGCGGGCTTTTAACTAAATACAGACCGGAGAGGATCTGTTTCATTCGCGTGAGCGAAACCTCAAAGATGAGAATTTTCACTTTCCATTACTTAGCAAAACAAGGCAGAAGGTGAAAGGTTATGATTATCAGAACATCAATCGATATGAGATAGACTTGAGTTTTTTTTCTAGCATCTTCAAACTATCACGGGACTTAGATTATTCTATTTATCAACCACACTTTTATCCACATGGCCATATTTCTTTACTGAATGAATAGCTCGCGAAAAGTCTGAATCTTGGAGTTCACTTAGAGAGAATTTTACCGGTGATTAGCTGTCAAGTCTGAATCTTGGAGTTCACTTAGAGAGAATTTTACCGGTGATTAGCTATCAAGGGAGCTTTTAAGCGTGGACTCGCAATTTTAAATTCTGTTGTATTGTACTGCGTGAATTGTTGACAATGGCTTTAGACCCAACAAATGCAGTTTGAGCTCTCATCTAGAAAAAATGCCAGACAACGCGTTCTGAACTCAGTCTTGACTTTGAAATAACTTTCTACGGCCTTTCTGGCTTGCTTGTGCGAAGCACATAGGATTATCTTCACGGAAAAAAATAGGATTACAATCAGTAGTATGATGAAACCGAGTTAAAAATGGATGTTTTTTTTGGTTTCCCTTGGCATTATAGTTCGTACTAAGCGATTCCGTTTTACATATTTAAGAATAACCAGGTTTTTTTTTTTAAAGTGCTCATACCGACCGGTTTTCCACAATTAGTTTCGGTCTAATACAGTATTGTTGTATTATGATAGGAAACATCTTGACAAATCTATCGAAATCATCAATGCATCAATCCAAAATAGAACAGGCAACAAACTGATTCTGCAAATAGCAATAACGCAAACAGGCAAAACGCTAAAAGGCATCACGCAAAGAGGAATAACGCGAACAGGCATAACGCAAATAAGCATAACGCAAACAGGCCTAACGCAAAGAGGCATAACGCAAGTACGCAAATTTTATTTTAAATACTCAGTATGAAATTTTGTCATAGATGTAGCTCCATACAGATGGCCAAGAAGAAAAGAGTATCTCCATTGAACTGGAGTGAGACTATATCACAGATGTTTTTAAGTGGCGCTGTTTGTATAGGTAATCACATGATTTCGAGTGCAATTTGGGATAAATAAGCACAAGTAAATTTTTCAAAGGCGTTCAAAACAAGGTCAAAGCCCAAACAACGTACAGGTTCTTCGATGTTTTAAAAGTTTTTTAGTCGAATAATCTGGCTAAACAGTCAAACGAATTGTCTGAATAAAAGATTCTGGGTTTTACCTCTTCCAGATCGAGATTTTCTTCTGCTCATTCTACTTGTCGAGCTTTGCTTGAGCACTTTCAATTCGACGGCCAGCCAAGTGAAGCTGTTTCGCTTTTCATTTCAACACTTCCTTGGCTAAAACAATCCTCTGTCTCGTACAGTAGAAAGCCTATAAGTTCTGTTCTCTAAGTACAGTGTCTTTCAAGCGATGTTAGCATATTTTTGAGGCTATCTGGTCCATAATCTTCGAAAATGTGTTGTTGTTTTTGAATTCGGCGAATTCGGCGTTGTGAAGCTTAGTCAGCTTGTACTTTCGATTTCGTCGGCAATTTCCTTCTTAGGAAACCAGTTATTCCAAAACGAGAATGAAAAACCAGTGCTTTTCAGTGCTATGGTATTGACAGCTATCTTCTGGTCCTCTACTGTGCTCAAAACGCCAGCCATTTTTTTCACTCGCATCTCGAATTAGATCCAAACTTCGCGCCATTCAAATCGCGTGGACGCGTTTGATTGGTTCCCTGTGGCTGCCTTTGTCTATTAACCAATCAGGATGTCGCGTTTGTGTTTTGTTTTTTGTTTTTTGCACTGAATTTCGTCATTTCTGCATCGAATTTCCTAAAAACTGCAATTCTCTAAGCCAATCAGATTCGAGAAATGTTTTGATGTATATTATTAAATATATCAATATATGTAACCTCCCAAAAGTAAACATCTGTTTATCAGTCTCTCGTGTAATTTAATGCGGATGGATCCGGCCAGGCTTAAACAGCATTACCCTTAAATAAGGGAATAAAATGACTTTTTGAGGGAATATTGTTTATTTGCGCCCGCGTAGTGTCATTTGTGGCCCGAGCGCGAAGCGCAAGGGCCACAAATGACACTACAAGGGAGCAAATAAACAATATTCTCGAAAAAAAAGTCATTTTATTATCATTATTATCAATAAACAAGGCCAAATGACATCCAGATAGGTAACACATTCAGTTTAATGAAGTTAGCATCATGATTTTCAATTCAAATATAAACACAAGTACTTCGTCGCCATGAAAATTATACGCGATGCTACTGAGGCTTATGTCTTGTTGTGTAGTTGTAGTATAAAAGAGCTACTGCAGTGTCTCTGAAAATAATGAGGAATGGAATGATTCATGGATAATAATACTTTGCAAACTTACATTTTCCGATTGAACTTCGGCGTAAAATTCCTGCAACTGTTTTCGCTAAATTAGGTCGACCGGAGATACACAATTCAAGTAAGCGAAGTTTCGTTTCTCGCAAGACAACAAGGAGTTGCTCTCTTTGTCTCTTCGCCTTGTGCATTTGCTTCTAAAATCGGATTTCTTGGCTGTATTTTGTCTCATTTACAACAAATGGACTACCGAACACAATTGGCTTGTCGAAAAACTGTTCGAGACTCTTGCTGTACGCGTACGCACCTGAATGGTTTTCCCGCGTCAGCGACGCTGATTGGTTAAAGTTAATCGGATGATGAACTGAGAACCAATCAGCTGCAGGGCCGTTAATGCATTAACAGCCCGCTAGGAGTCATTTGCGGCCCGCAAAGCGCGTGTTTTCAATAGGGCGGTTTTCAATTTGGCCGCGTGTATTGATAATAATAACCAATAGAGCCCCAGCTAAAAAATACTCTTCATAATTCACATTTGTAGCTTTACTGGCATACAAGGATCTAATGGATCGGGACGCACATTTTACTGGAACCCATGTACACCTTTCAGTACGGTATCTGGGTGTGACAATGTAATGGTGAGTTGAAAATAATGTCAACTGATTTATTCGATTTCTGAACCTCACTTAAAACTTGTTTAAAGGACCTACGTCACGGGGATTTCGCAGATTATTGGTCCAAACTGTTCTGAAATTAGTGGTATACAACTTAACCCATAAATAACACTACCTTTGAACATCTTAAGGAAGGTATAACCTTAATTTGCGGATAGAAATCAAGCTACGACTATAAATATCGTTTTTTTAAGACGCGCGGAAACAACTTGAAAAAGTGAGCCTTACTTTTTCCAGTTGCAATCCGTTTTCATCCGAACCATTCGCAGCTCAAGATGCTCGTTAACAGTTTCAATGATTTTTAATAAAAATGGACTATTATTTTTAGATTTCCTGCGTCACAAATTTACAATTAGGCTGTTCAAAAATTTGGTAAAATCCGTGACAAACTGAAAGTTCTTTAATCTAAAAGACAAGCATAAAGTTGGCATGAATTATGTAAACATTTTGTAAATCGTACCTATGTTTTATCTTTGTTCAGGTTTGTCAAGTTCTTACTTATGGATTTAACCCTGCTGGATCACAGAGCACCAGTTTTAGTGTGGACAGTGATGGCAATGTTGTCATTGCATATGGAAGTATAACAGGTGGTTCACCTTCTTATTCAAGGTATTCAGTTGTAGCGTTACAGTGTGCTGCTTTTTGGTTTTATTTTAATTTTGTACAACAAAACCATCCTACATCTCTGAGGCAGTTCTTTCACAACATCATTTCGATTTCTTTATCTTTAAACTCTAGCATGCCAGGTAGCACATAGGTCTCCCAAACCTCTTAAATTTCATTCAGCTCTGTCCTTGGATGAGCCACATCTAAGCAGCATCCTTAAATGCCGTTTCCAGGCTTCTTTGACAGGTGTTTCTTTTCCTCCCTCGTTTTCTTCTTCCCTGAGGGTTTCTTTTGAGCACTTTATTGTATTAGCCCTAATTAATCAGTCCAAAATGTCACTTGTGAAAGTGGCTCATGGCATTTTGCAAATTTAGTGCTTGTACTCATCAACAATTTTCACTTAAGTTATACTTACACCCCTTCTACCAGAACTGAATAGAGGATAAATGTAAGATCGTTATTGACATTGATATTGAAAGAACTTAATTTCACCACGGTTGAAACATTAGTAAAAAATAATAAAATATCTATAATTATACTGTTTTATGGTTTTTGTCGTGTGGATGCCCGTTGAGGAGTAAAAGTCATTGATTCCCTTTCTAAAGCTTGCGAGGGTTAATGGCTTACGTAATGGCAGTCCATTCCAATGAAAGAACAGCCCCAGAATAACCAAAACTGAGCTTACCTTACGTGAAATTATTGTGACAATCCACAAATGAGTGGTGAAAAAATGGTGTTACAAAAAAATTATAGTTCCTTATAATTATATTCGAAAAAAAATCGGTTGAACAAATTCTCAAAATACACTGTTACTTATTCTTTTTTGTGTGAATGGAACGCAATTTGGTGTCCAGGTTTTAAGCCACAATCTTGGGCAAAACGTTTTGAAACAAACGACGCACTTTTCACAAATTTATGTCCTGACTTGCAAGCGGGTAAAAAACTTTTTATCCCCCTCTCCCCTCCCCCTACTCAATGCTGTTTCTTGGGGTTTGCGGTTCGCCAGGCTTTGTTTTCACAACACCACAGTATTGACAACATTGAAATGGGAGTGGGGGGGGGGGGGGGGTGGGGGTAAAACTGAACTGTGATACCTAAATTAGTGGAAATTTGCCAAGTGTTTCAACAGTTTTGTCCTAAGACTAAAGGCTGGTAGTTGAAAGCTTGTTTTCATCAAACTTCTAACCAGAGATCGCTTTTGAATTTTTTACCAAATGTGTTACCGTGGTTTCTCGTCTATTTCAAAAGATTGTCTAAATGACATTTTGGCTAATAAGTAGAAAACGCGTTAAAGTTTTGCCATAAAACGCTTTGACCTTTTTTGTACTCTTTAAGTTGTTTAAGTTGTTTCTTCTCCTTTGCCGCAACAAACCTCTATTAATCTTTGGAATCATCAATTACAATGGTTTTCGGACGCTCGTTACCAATCGAGGCGGCTCAACTGTCATAGATTCTACTGAGACAAAGTCTGTCTAGGAATCGAATAGGAAATAACTTTAATGAAGGCAGTTGAAATATGAATTATTTCATATACTACACGTCATTCTATCCTTTCACTGGAAAATAAGAACTCACAATTGACATTGCTCCCAAAGTGTGGCTTAATAGCTCAGTTGGTAGACAATCGCACCGGTATCGCAAAAGGTGACCGGTTCGACTCCCGTTGAAGCCCTATATTTTTTTCAGTTTTTTTTTTTCTGTCGTGGCACAATAGAGTACACTAACTTCGCTTCTCGAGAATCAATTCCTGATACCAGGCGGCGAATACTTTTGACACTTAATTGCAGGTTTTGCCGCTTCCAAAGACAATCTGATTCGACAACAACGTATGCAATTCAAAACTGTGTATCTATAGTAGTGCGCGGGTGCTGTGCGAGCCTAAAGCTTTTTTGCTATTTATTCGCTTTTGCTTTTTCCATTTTCATTTACAATCGACTGATGCATGTTTGCTTGTTTCTTTCTTAGGGGATCAAAGATTACTCTAAAGTGTGATCCAAAAGCATCAGGAAAAGGATCTGTATCACGCTTTACAGAGACACAACAATCCGTCACAAGTTCAATATATGTAAATACCTACACTTTGCAATAAATGTTTGGAACAGGTGTTGATCCTCATCCCTTCTACAATGAAATGTTTTCCAAGACCTAAAAAGACATGTTTGTTTCAACGTCCTTTACTTTTACTTTAAGGAACTTAAGCAACAGAAGTTTTGTACGAGGCGACGGCAACCGGAATACATATAATCGGCTGTTGATACTTGAGTCTTTTGTTGGCATCATAAACTGATACGTTCCAAACGATGGAGGGAGGTAGAGCGGGAGGGGGGGGGGGGGGGGGGGAGCATCGGGGGAGGGTGTGAGACCCACCCCAGGTGGCGGATAATTACCAATAGATCGTTTTCACGTGATATCATCAAGTCCTAAAATCGAAAACTTACAGACACCAAAGTTTGTATCCACGTCAGGCAGAAGAGGTACTCAACGTATGTCTGTTACAACGTTTCAGCTCAATAGCGTCCTTCATTTGGAAACATAAAAACAAGCGCTTTTTGAATTTCAGAAAAATAACGGTGCATGACATAAAGTTACAATCATGTTTGTCAAAAGTATATATTTATCTCGTGATTTTAAGCCATATGAGAAGTTAAAGTAGCAGGAAAAGTGTTCATGTAAATGTTTGCCTGTCGAGTACTGATAATCAGTGGCCTAGTTGACCAAAGTAGTTTCCAGATGTTTTGTACCACGGAGGTACACCAATATGGCGGCTCCATAATGGACTCTGTAAATTTGTGCAAAACGTTTCGGCGAATATCTTAAGTTTTTGGGGTAACGCACAGTGCTAAAACTTGGAGAAACGACTTCTTTTTTTTATCTTCAATAATATCCCGTTTTCTTGACTTCATCCACTGAATGGTTTTTCGATTTTTTCATTGCGTGACAGTGAAAACGATCTATCCCTAAGTGATTTTTGTTTGTAATTAGGGGTTGTGTTTAGTAATTTTCAACCCACTATCCGTCAGGCACTATTGAGCCATGAGTAAGGTCAGTAAGGGGTTTATCACATTGTTTACAACCGCCACTTTTCCACTGGCCCAGTTTACCAGTCATAAATGTAACTGGAATTCTTCACGAATATAACCAATAATTAAAACGCTAATTTCGCGTATATTTCTCTTTCAGAGTGCAACATTTGCTTCACAGTACGCCTGTGCAAAAGGAGGTGTACAAATAGTGCTCAATTTGAGGAGTGCTTCAGTTCTCGCCGTCATCATTTTTGCAACGTATTTCAACATTCCCACATAATTGTTTTCAGTAAAATTTATCGAATTTTGAAATGATCACTTGTTCTAAAGTTAAGAATTAGTTACGTGCACTTGCGCTGTGATGCGATGCCAAGTTGCCTTAAATGGGAATTCCATTTTGCTCTTTTAATAGGTTACTCAATAATGTATCTAGTGCATATCGTTTCGACTTTTCTTGGACAAGCATTTCTTGGGTAGGAAATAGTAAAAATGAATTTAATGCCAGGCTTGCATTAATTAGGTTGATACAGAGCTCTGTATAAAGGAAAAGCTCTGCATAAAAGGAATATGCTTTAAAACTAAGTATTGGAATAAATTGTTAATAAAGACGATATTTGTTTCTATTCAGCTGAGTGAGGTTATTATATTTGAGTTCGTTTATCTGCTGAAACTATTTTTATCCTGACTGTCACTTCATAACTTTTTATAATTTTCTGCTGTGTGATGTATTGAAAGTCTGAGAGGATTTTTAATTAAAATTAACGTATTCACAAAGCAACCCCCTTTAGAAACTTTAACTTATGCCCTCTCTGTACTGTTTATTGACTCTACGTCTAACATGAGGTTTTATCGAAGTGTTATGTTCCTTTTTGTAAAGAGACACGGGCTCTCGCCCGTTTATTTTGCCGACCCCAAAAACCGAGAGCCTGGAGCAGACTAGAGACGAGAAAATGTCCAACTGGAGTCGCATTACTGACTTCCGTATTGTCGTCACGCACTTCTTTAAGTGTCTTGAACAAGATGGCTTTGTTTGGAATACGAGGGGCTCTGCTAACTTTTGTTATTCTGAAAATAGTGTTTTCTATCTCGGAGGAAACATGCGAGAAGATCGATACATGTTCGTGTAAGCTGAGGAATGGTTTGGTGGTCAGTTTAAAGGCCGTGGATGGAGGCTCGAAACCAAGGTAACTTAACCTTCCGACGTTTCTTCCATTTGTATCTTCGTATGGTTACTTGACGTTTTACTCTTACTGGGAGATGAATGTCGCTTAATTTCTTAGTCGAAAACCTTGCCTTTTGAGGGATCTTTTAGAAGAGGGTTTGGCAAACGAGAAAGCATTGTTGGGACACAAGTGTTTCTCTGTTTACCCCAACCTCGTTCCCAGGGCGCAAAGAGGTTGTGTTTACCCCTGCGTGCAACATCTGAGGCGGACACAAAAATTTGTGTCCGAGACAAAAAGAGGCTCCTGTTTTTTTCCAGAAGCATTTTGTGTGCGTAACCAATGTTTCCTGGTTTGCGCAGCAACAATGTGTCCTCGTTTGCCACGGAATTAAATTGTAAAACTTTGGTGTACGTGATCTTGACGAACGGTAAGCTGATACCTCTCAGGTTTTATAAAAAGACTCAGAAACGTTAAATAAAAATAATTGTTTCCTACGAATTCGAACACTCCAGGCTGGCAGGCCTTCAACTAAATACAGACCAGAGAGCGATCTGTTTTATTCGCGTGAGCGAAACCTCAAAGATGAAAATTTGCACTTTCCATTACGTAGCAAAACAAGGCAGAAGGTGAAAGGTTATGATTATCACAACATCAATCAATATCAGATAGTCTTGAGTATTTTCAAATTTTCTAGATGCAGCCATCTTCAAACTTTCACGACTTTCATACTCCTTGGTGAACGAGTTGCCTACAAACAAGTCTTAGAGTAAGCAAAGAGAGAATTTTACCGGTGATTAGCTCTCAAGCAAGGTTTCAAGCGTAGACTTCGCAATTCTAAATACTGCGTCATTTTTTTACAATGGCTTTAGACCCCCCAAAAATGCAGTTTGAGTAACTCATCTAGAAGAAATGTCAGACAACGTATTCACCATTTGAACTTGATCTCGACTTTCAAATCCCTTTCTTTAGTTGTGCCAAGCACTTAAGATTACCATCAGTAGTGGGAACTGTATTGATTGATTGATTGATGATTGGTTGATTAACGCATTTGCGTGCTTATAGCTTTACATATTGCGACCTATTGAAGAAAGACCCGAATTATCATTTATTCTTTAACCTCGATAAAAGAAGTACGGTCATATTGGCCTGTTTTAGCACCAATTTTACACCAAAAACTGATGACGGTTTTTTTCGATTTTCTCTGTCGGAATGCAGTCAATACCTAAGATGGAAAGTCCTGTGGAAAGATCTATCCAACCTTTATTACCGTAATGATTCGATTTAGCGCCCGAGGCGCTTATTTACTTTTGGCACCTTAAGGGAGGGCGCTTATTCGGGACAGGGCGCTTATTTAATTTTTTGCGAAACAACCAAATGTTCAAAACAAAACTTTAATATATATTAAAATAACTAACAATAACATTAACTGTAACAATAACAAATTGTGGAAAGTTCAGTTACTTTAACAAGAATTGTTCATTTTATACAAACTGAGTGTAAATGTGACATATGCAGCTAGCCGATATACATTTTTAAATATTAAATTTTTAATTCTTAAGGTGGCTCGATCGGATTTTTGAGTGACGATACCTTTCATCTTTTATCTGTCTCCATTGTCTCAAGCCGCGTGCATTTGTAAATTCCAGTAGATTATAAATCATTAATTATTTATTACTGGAGATTTTTATGACAATTCTGCCTTGGCCTTGAAACTATTAGGAAACTGAAGATAATACAAGTGCTTTACTAGCCTATTCCTCGTTGTTATTGTATTTTGGCTTGTTAAATTAGCTTGTTTTTGTGCAGTTTTCGGAAAACAAGCAGCTGTTATACATATTCAAGATGTGCTGAAATTTACAAATGCACGGGGCACGACACAATAGAGACTTATAATGAGGCAGCGATCCGATGTAGGGTGAAAAACAGCGCAATGTTTACCTGAATTAAGGCTTTAAATTAATTGCCTAAGAATGTTTCAATTATTTTGAAAATCAGAAATTTCATTACAAACTTATTTTCTTTTTGACTGCCTAGTTTAAAAAAATTTTATCGAGCGCTTTTTATTTTGCGATCATTTTAGTAAGAGAAGGCCCTTTTTCGATAAAAGAGCGAAATAACACTTCATACCAGTTCATATTCAAGCCGATGTTTCAAAAAATCAAATGAAACGATTTCTCTGAGATTTTCTCCCAAGGTAATTGGATAGTACAAGATTCACTTAAGGCCAAAATGTTACTTGATCGGGCCTTGTGAACGTTTTCTCAATAATGTTTTAAGACTGCTTTGTTTTTGTTGTATTTTAGCACCTGAAAACTTCATCCAAAATTTTCTCGAAAACGCTCTCATAGAAATTCTTCAAATTTCGCAGACCTTGAGAAAACTATGTCAAGTCCAAGATCTAGAAGCCTTTTTTCAAAATTATCCCTCTATTACAAGAAAATCGGTCTCGTGTAAAATGGGTGGTGACGTCATTATGTTGCTATGGTTACTCCGATTTCGATGAAACTTATCTCATTCGAAACTTTCATCTTTCTTAAGTACAGCTATACTGATCGATTTTTAGTGGGATTGTTTACGGTGGCGTACAAGTTGCTTAAAGTTGAAAGGTATCGTCACTCAAAAATCCGATCGAGCCACCTTAACTGCAATTTTTATCTTTCACCTACTTTTATTATTTTATTTATCTATGTAGTACGGTTCTTTTTTTTTTCTTAGAATTTAAGTGTAAATATTTTAACTTTAAATAGCTTAGATATATAATAATGTAAATAGTGTCCACAATTAGTTTTTTTTTTAAGCTAAATACCTCAGACACTTTAATTTCATTCATTTCAAATATATACATTTACGTTACGGTGAATGTTCATGAGTTTATCTTTTTGACGTCGACGACTTCAGTAGGGGCAGTTAGCCACAATAGGAGCGCTTTTTAGAATGGGGGCGCTTATTAACAAAAACACATTCGAAGGGGGGCACTTATTGTAAGGAGGGCGCTAAATCGAATCATTACGGTAGTTGCACATCACAAAAATCTGCTGACGTGTAAATTGGTGACGTCATAAGTGGTCGATTGGCCATTTCTCCAAATCCCGAAAAAATCCGTTTTTAGCATATAAAAGGTTAAGTAACAGTCAACCTAGGACTTGTGGGAAACTGCTCTACGTGTCTTTAAACCTGAGCAACAATCAATCAGAGACGGGACCCAGTTCTCGTTTTCAATCTCCGCTAGTGGCTATGGGTAAAAGATATATTTTATAGATGAACTATTGATATATAATTTTAGTATATGCTAAAACAGTGGATAGCGTTTTTGGCGCGCGTTGATTAGCTACTTAAACTCCAAATATCCTTTGTTATTAAATTCTCAACCTCGGATATTGCATTTCTAGCTTTCTGATTGGTTCACTGAATCCCGGTTACCAGCTCGTATACCTATGTTTGACCTTATATGGGAAATGAGTGCGGCAAGTGCGGCTCAGCGTAAAATTTTTCTGCGGAAGCGACAGTTCCATCAGAAAAATGGTCGAAAACAGCAAATTTGGCCAGCTATATGAACAAGAAATAATCAGCGGTGCCTACAAAAACCACAGAAATGCCATAGTAAAATTAACTACGCAAAACAAAAGGATTGATGCGTAAAGTTAAATTAATAATACTTGTAAACACACAACAACAAAAGCGAGTGAATAAAGTAGAAAAGCAGCAAATATAAATTAACGAAAGAACGGCAAACTGACACAGTTTCATTCAGTGTACGTCATAAAACTAGGCTCAGCACTTTAGTAAAGTTTGTAACCTTACAATCTTGGTTTTGTCCTTTTATACTTCAATAAACCTGTTCCACTTTGAGCTTAAATTCGCTTCAAATAATATAGCAGTCTTGATGACAGCCGTGGAGCCGTAAAGAAGTACAATGTAAACACTTGCTTCGTTCGACTTGCACAAGACTTGTAGTTTCCAGAAAAGCTTTTGGTTCGGATCTTCTCGTAAATCTTAACTGTTGTCACAATTTCCAGGATATTTAGACGACTTTAGAGGAGATTGTTCGAGGAAAATATTGGGAAGTAAACTCTCTCGCTTTCCTCGTATGTTTCATTCAACTCAAGAAGTGTACACCGCGTCAGAAATTTTCGCGCCTTCTCATACTATCACTTCGTTTACATCAAAATGAAATGTCCAGTCGATTTAAACTTGAGAAGAATTTAATAAAACAATTATTCCATTCGCCCTTGTTGGATACGAGTCGTTATAGCCAACTGGGCGCTTCGCGCCTCGTTGGCTATTTACCACCTCGTATCCAACGCGGGCTCATGGAATAATTGTTAACTATTCACCTCCGAGCAAAGCGGGCGAGAAAATTGTTATATCTTTGAAGGGAATAAACTTGTCAAAAATCATACTTTCGGCCTATATTATCTCACTTTTTTGGTATATACTAAAACAACTATTCAACTGTTGGTGGCTAGTGGTGGATATCCACCACTAGACACCTCCACTTCGGTAAATAGTTGTTAAATATCATGCAAGTAAAATAATCTAAGTCGAGGTTCATTAGGTGTACAGGGAATATATTCTATATAAAGGGAGGTTTTTTTTCATTTGTAATTTGTTTGTGGTATCCATATAGATGATATTTTGGCTACAATTCTTGTTACTCTGTTTACCTCTAGCTTTACTGACATACCAATGGCAGGCTCAAGATACACATTTGACTGGAATCCATGTACACCATTCAGTGTATTTGGGTGTGGCAATGTAACGGTGAGTGCAGTTAAGTCTAGGTGGAAGAGGGGAAGGGACTGGGTTATTCTGCGTCTCTTAATAAGTCTTAAATTTTAAGCCGTTTTGACTCAGTATTCCATAGTTGCCTTTTTACAACCTCTGTCAGGAATTCACGTCGTCTGTTGGAACTTGGCAAGAACCGTATGTTTCTTTTGGCATGTTTTTAAATGATCTCAGTGCAATGAAAAACTGACAAAGGTATTAATTTGTGGCTTCAAGGCATTAATTTGTGACAAGACGAAAGAAATTGTTATCGGTAATCAATTTGTTAAAATCAAAAGCATATCAGGTGATATGCTTCAGGTTAAATATACCGAAACAGCTAGCGCGTGCCTCACGCGCTAGCTGTGAAAAAAACCTTCAAAAATTCAGTTATCAACAAAACGAAAACATATTGATAAAATTGAAACGCGCTCTCAGCTGGTTTTCTCTGTTTTTCAATTATAAGCTTTCCTCTACCAGTCTACAGCCTTTGACAAATGATAAAATGATGTGCTTGTTTGAATATATATGAAGTAAACAGAATGAAAAATTGTGTACAGAAAATGAAAAAAAAAAAAAAAAAACGAGAAAGAAATTTGCTTATAAAGGGCTTAATTGTGCAAGAAAGGTAGCGGCTTAGGGTTTTTTCGCTTCATTTGTCATTGCAATATGCCATGATCCGACAGTTTCTTCGCACCCGATAATCGGCCGGCTTTATCAATCGCGGGTGTATTTCAAAGTCTTTTAGGTAGTCTTTCCCGCTCATGATTTAAAACATTCGATCGTTTGTTAAAATTCTTAATACTTTTGATATTTTCTTTTTTCCGCGACTGGAGGCATCTTCCAGTTGCTATGGTATAACTCCAAGAGCAGTCACCACAAGGAATCTCGTAAACAACGTTTTTCACATTTTCGGCGCTTTCATAAAAAAAGAAAACGGCTTGCGTAGTTAACAAGTCAAGTTATCTTGCACGTTTTTCAAACTATACTTAACAAGAAGCTTAAAGAAGCTTAAAACTGGGCGGGAAATGACGTCCACATTAGAGATATCACATTGTTTGTGTTGAAATGAATTGACCTTTCAGTGTATCGGTTTAAGACACTTTGAAAGATAATTGTAAAGGTATAATTGTGATTTTTCTGAATGCTTTCGTGTTCGTCCTGTGGCGAAATTTTGATGATATTAGTTATCTTCAGTCTGAAAAGGCGATTCTTTTTGGACCTAAGTCATTTCGTATATTTTTGTATAGAAAGGACGTTTCGGTTGCCGGTAAGGTGCGGTTAGAGAAAGTTTGAAAAACTGTTTTAAATTTTCTAAGTCATTTTCATCGACGCTTTGTCAAGTTATTTATGACGTCGTAAAGTTCTTAGTGTATTATACAGGTCTATATATACATGTATGTCGGTACAACGTGAAAATGGGGGTTTTTTGGCCGTGGTTATTCTGTATATTCGATTGATATAAGGAGTTGTTTCAAAGGAGAAGACGGTTGTGCAAGTCATACAGAAGAAATGGAAAAGTTACTTTTGGTTTGCTTGATGGTTCGTGTGGTTGCGAGCTTTATGTAGGTAATCGTTGGCTGGTTTAGACGAAGGACAAAACGTGCGGTTGTGTGACTTGCTGGGAGAGAGACGGTTTTTTTTAGGTTTGTAAAAAATTTATGGGGAAGATGGATTATTATCATGGATTGTTGTCAGGCACAGTTAATGGCTAGAGTGTGAAATATTATGGAAATAGCAATATATAAGTAATATATTATATACAGAGTACAATCATTGCTTTTCATTGTAATCACCAGCTGTGAGTACAGTTCATTGAGATTTATTCATTTTAAATAAATAAAAAGTGTATTTCATTATGTAAGTCGAGTGACGTTTGGGCCGTGACGTTGTTAGACAAATTACATGGCTCTAGTTAACTTCAAGTGAGTAGCAGAATTTACAAACTGAAGACTTTTATCCCTGAAACAGAAGTACGCGATTGCGTATAGTTCGTGTGTCGATTAAGAACATTTTTATTTTAAAGCAGAAGGCAAATGGACTGAAGCAAGAAGTGTAATTCCTCTACAGATGTGAAGTATTAATAACTGCACGGCAGTTTGTTCTTTGGCTTTTTGTTTACTTTGTTTTATATTTTAGTTGCTTCGCGAGTGTGATGCATTACTCTGTAGAGGTGAAACGTCAGATCAGCTGATAAAGTTGAGTCAGAATCCATTGGTTTTGTTTGAACTATAATCCTTCTTGATAATTGTGAGATGGTTCTTTCTTGTGGATCCATTTCGTTAGTTGTTGCCTTTAATTCTTGTGTACTTGACTTGTTGTGAACCATGTATTTTCTTGCTCTGCAACTGAATAAAATGAGAGAAAGATCCTTTTAAGTTTTAGAACGAAGATAAGAAGATAAGTTGAGTTTGTAGGAGGCTAGTAAATTTCTTTAAGATGAAACTGGCTGAAATTTAATATTTTGGTTATCAAGGACTGGATAGCAAATTGATTTTGTTAACAATAGTTAAGTGTCTGAGAATTATGTTGGAGATATAGAGACCTAGAGTTAAGGAATGGAATGGTGTTGTTGAAGGATAACTGCGTTAGAGTATTCCAAATATGTGAGGCAGCGGGGTATGCGAGGCGAGGCAGTGAGGCATGGGAGGCGTGTAATCCCAATAAAAGGTACAGTAAAATAGAATAAAAAAGGGGACCAACACAAAAATGTGGCGCTTATTAAAAAATTGGATGCGCTATCTGTATGGAAATTTTTTGGTGTCACCATTTGTCTACTCCCGGCACTTCCACAAAATGCCACTAAAATTGTAAGTAAGGCCTTCACAATGGAACTATGTATTGCAAGAATTCTGAATAGAGACCTTAAGGTAATTCCCTTGAAATAGAACTGCTCATAGATTTCCAACCAAACTTTGCCAGTTGGTTGTTTACCTGAAGGGAAGTTAAATTTTGAAATAAATCAAAGATCTCTTCGAGATATCGACTTTTTTGCATGAAGTTAGTATGAGTAGAAGGTTTATCCTGGGCATTGTTGTTCAAACATATCATGGAAGAATGCAAACGTCTTTCAGTTCAAGCATTTTTTTTTTATTTTCGCGGAGGAAATGCTGTATTTGTCAGTCGCGACGGCTGGGCACTTTGCAACTTTGGCTTGGTTAATAACCGGCATGCAATGCATGCTAAGGCGATGACTTTCCAGTATAGCAAGTCAGTAAGTTTGAATCAAGCCCAGTCGGAGGACTAAGAATAGACCTTTTGAGCTTTGTTTGTTGTCCCATTTCAGACCTATATGTGATGTTACCCTTGAAAATTTCTTCTTTCAAATTAAAACAAATTCATGATATTATGTAATGCAAGCTTTTTCTAGGTCCAAAATATTGTTGTCATTTGGAGGTAATACACAACTACAGTACAAGTGGAGTCCAAGAAGTAAATGTGATACAGTGGTGAGCCAGTGATGACTTGAAGAATCCTAACATGCAGAGCAATCGCAGAGCAATTAAATTCAACTTTTGTGTATTTCATTTTTTTATTTTGCTTAAATCACAAAACAATTTTGCAAATACATTACATGCATACAATGTGATGCAATAAGTAAAAGTACTGACCTTCGTCAAACACAAAGGCCTAGGATTAATTTCCATACCATTGGTGAGTCGATACACAGGCGATACATGTCAGAAGATTGTGTGACATTTTCGTGTGTAAGGGTCACAGAAGGCATCCTGTAAATTAGTCTGAGTCAAATTAACAGCACTTAATTTGAAGCAAATATTATCAGTGCATGTTCAAGCAAAACAAGGACTTCAGATAGTCCACCTTTTCAATCTTTTTCAAGGAACTGCAATCGATTGACCTTTTGGTACAGGCTTCTACGGAATTAAAAGTTACGAACTTAACTTATCGTCGATGGTGTACAATAATTACGAATACGTTAGAACTGACGTACTGCATGACTCGTGCGAACTCAGATTTATCTGCTACCTGATAAAGTACGGCACTCACTACAGGCCTTAAACCTCTGTTCAACAGCTGATGTTATAGCAGAAGAAGTAACAGAAAATCCTTACTTGTACTCGCCACAACTCAAGATGGCGAGTCGTGTTGGAAAGAAGCAAATAAATAAGCTCAAATATTATCGATAAAAATGCACGCTCAATCAAACAAAGATTTTAGATAGCTCACCCTTTCAAATGTAATCTGATCAAGAAACTGCTATCGGTTGGCGCACTCAGTTACACTCAAAAAGTTACGACACTTCTAAACGGCCTTCTCCACTTCTCAAATTCAAGCTTGAGTCAGTTATCGCGTATTAAAAACTCAAGTACCGGACGTGAGGTCAAATTTATCCGATGTATGGTCTTTCCTGACCCAAAATCTCAGTCCAACTGCTAGAAATTAAACGCGCCCGTGTTTTGCCGATGCTCATTGCAGACTGCTGCGAAACACAATCAAACATGGCGGAACGAAAAATAAACAATGCTTTTAGTGCTTAGTTACCAATCCTCTCTGGTTCGATTAATTATTAACTAAGTAACCCTCACCCGAATCTTCCATCGTTCCCTGGCATATAGGCGACGTCATCGCCTAAAAATGGTAAACTGACGTTTGCCTTTAATCGAAATAGCCTTTGGGGATATACAAACAAGAGGAAAACATAACTGGCAACACGTGAACAAAAGCAGATTTTAGCGAACAGATGAAATGCTTCCACACACAACAAGAAAAATTTTGTTCGAAACAACACAATGTGCTGCCGCCCTCCCCTCCATGGGTGGCCCCCATAGTAACAAAAATATCAATAACTTCGAGTCCAAATCAACATAACTTGATCTATTTATCATGCTGGAAAACACGGTGCAAAAATGTATTTTTCTTGGCGTTTACTGTCTTTTTATACCACAGCTCTGTGCATAACTTAATTAAAATTGCAGATTTTAGGAATGAGAAACTCCGTTAGCCTATAGCCTTCTCAGCCAGCAATCACTACCAAAGAGCTTTATCAATTTCAAGTCTGAAGCAGCTTAACATAAGATTCCAAACAAACCTACAACAAAAATCGCACTTGACATCAGCTTCATACATGTACCTGAAACTTTTCGATATTAGTATTTACTCTGATGCTCTACCATTATCAAAATTATCAAGGGATGCAAAATTATCAATGTTGGTTCAGTGGTATCTAAAAGCATCATACAGTACTGCATTGGTAAGACCAGGTTCCAACTTTAAATCCCATCTCGAGCCTAATCCTTTTAACTTACTATTAAAAGGCTAACTTTATAGAATCACTGCAAGTACCCACAATTACTTATACAAATTTTACTCAACATAATGTTCGCTAAGACGTATTTTTTTAAAAAAAGGTTAAAAGGCTATAATATGTACAAATAAAAACCGAACGTTTTTTACTATAACGTCTGTTTTCCACTTTTCTTTATTAAAGGAATTTTTTGTAACATTATTATTAATCCGGCATTAAGTGAGAAAAAAAGATACAAAATCAAAAGTTCTTTACAGTATTTTATTGTTGTAGAAGTTGCACCACATCATCCCCGATGTTTGTTGTTGATAATTCATGATTGAGACAAAAAAATCCCTTCTATTACCCCACCAGAGACAACAGGAAACCAAGTGATCTTTGGGGAATGGGAAAGGGACACTGTGTGCATCTTTAGTTCTCAAAGGGCCAATTACCTCAGCACCTACATGTACCCTTCAACGGAGTTTACACCCCACCTTACCCACCCCTACACATGGTCTAACAAAGAATTCAAACAATTGTTATCGCTTTTTGCTTGAACATCATATTGTTTCCAGCAGTTGGAAATATTGACATCTGACGCCCTATTTTTTTTTTATCAGAAAATAATATTTTGCTTAACTGAAGAAAAATGATCCATAACTCCCTCACAGAAGGAATTTTTCCTAAGACCCCCCCCCCCCTCACCCCCAACCTGAGGGAACCCTCCGGAAATCCAATTTAGCTTCATACTTTTCCTTACCGTTTTGGCCTTTGAGACCCCTCCCATCACCAGGAATTCCCAATCCCTTCTGTGGAGGAAGTATTGACATTTTCTGTAAACACAATTGAGAAATAAATTATAACATAAAACAGCCTTGCAATTAAATTCGGCACATGTGACCGGGCAAAAATGCAACAGTTCACGCTGATATACTGCTAAATAATAGAGTGAGTAAAGCACTTTCTCTATGCAACATTTTGGTGTATTAGTTTAGTTCCACACTTCCAGTGGCAGTGAAAAAGCCAAACAATATTGGTTACCGTAATGATTCGATTTAGCGCCCTCCTTCTAATAAGCGCCCCCTTCCGAATAAGCGCCCCCCTTTGAATGTGCTTTTGTCAATAAGCGCCCCTATTCCAATAAGAGCCTCTACTCTAATAAGTGCCCCATTGTTATGAGCCTCTATTCTAATAAACCCCCCCCCCCCCCCTATTGTGGATAACCACCCCTATTGAAGTCATCGATGCATTCTCGTTCCCAAAAGGATTGCGGCCTCTGGGGACGAAAATGTCATCAATGTCTAATAGATAAACTCACGAACATTCACCGTACCAAACATGTATATATTTACTGCTAAAATAAACAATTCTTTTAAAAGTAACTGAACTTTCAACAATTTGTTACTGACAGTTTCTGTTATTGTTAGTTATTTTCATATATATTTAAGTTTTGTTTTGAGCGTTTGGTTTTTTCTCAAAAAATTAAATAAGTGCCCTGTCTCAATAAGCGCCCTTCCATGAGGTGCCAAAAGTAAATAAGCCCCCCGGGTGCTAAATCGAATCATTTCAGAAATACTATTAGCTGTGCACTTATGAGTTATGCAGGTGCACTGACATAAAAAGTGTATGCCAAAGCATCAACCAATTCATATCTAACCATAAGTACTGCCGTCAATCTGTAGAAATTGTCCAACAGTTCATCGGCTTATTTGAACATAATACATATGGAAAATCTGCCATATAAATGCATTTATTAATCATTATTAGCTGTTTTGATGTTATCTGCTCACTCGCAAGAATTGTGATAGCTGTCATTTGCATACTGTAGTGAAGCAAGTAATTAACTAAGACACCTTTCAATACTAGTAGATCAGAGAGGCTAATTTCTGTATTCTGAAGCTTGAATATCAAGTTTATAAATCATTTTACCTGTGCTGTAAAGCCAAAATCTCTGTAAGCCATTGCCAACCCCATCGCCTTTATCTTCACATAAAAAGCAACCTTTTTCTCCCTTCATGTGAGCTAATACAGCCTTTCCAGATTTAGGTATGCAGATGATAGCAGCAGTGTTCCTTGCACCACTTTGTTCCCATCAGTTGTTGAAACTATTATAACTCCTTAAATAAACAAAAACAAAATTGAGTTATTGAAAAAACTTTTCAGTAATTTTTAGTAATAATAATGGGCCAAGTCCATTACCACCACCCCATTAATACAATCACCTAAAGCCCCTTCAAGTTGACCTGAGCAAATGCTCAGTACCAGTCATTTTCTTGTTTAAAGAACACCTAGCTTTAATACTGTCACCTTGTGGCTCATTGGTGGCCACATGAATGGAATTACAATGTATTTATGATGAATGAGATGACTACATTGAATATATCAAACTCAATTGACAACACTTCACCGTGTTGATTCTGTTCTTATCTAAGACAGCTAATTAATATATCTTTTTTGCCTGATCATGTGGAATTACCACTTCAGATAATATGCGTAGAGACCTAGAATTTAAGATGGGATTCCAGCTGAGATCCTGCCTAGAACTAGTTGAGATTCCAGGTGGGATCCCCCCTGGGATCAATGCACAGCTAAAATTCCATGTGGAATTAGCAGCAGGTATCTCGAGTGGGATCCCACCTGGAGTAATTAGCAGGATCCTAGGTGACACCCCACCCAGGTCATTTTAGAATCCTTTAGGCAGCATCCCACGTGGGATGAACATACAGCAACCCAAGAAGGACTCACACAATCTCACCTTGCATTTTTACATGAGTTCACCTGTCAAATATTCTTTTTAAATTTTCACAAGTCCAAATAACACTTTAAAAAAAACAAACGACTAAGTATAGTAAATATCTTGAAAGCACCACAATCGAGAAGGTAAGATAAAGAATTCATTTTACAGCTACCAACAATGTTATCATCCCTTATCCAGGGCTGTCATTAAGGGCTGTAACCCGTAACACCTGTTACGGCTGATCATGAGCTCACTCAATGTTACAGGTAAACATTTTGATTGGTGTTACTTTACAAGTTGCATTCAGAATGAAATGCTACGGGTGATAACTGCAATGTTTGGCTGTATAAAAACTTAATGACAGTCCTGCAAGTTATCGTCATCCACCTTTACACTTGATTGGTATAAGTATTTTACAAAGGAGTTCCATGGTGGGAGAACATAAGAGGCAGGGGATTCCCCCCACTCACTTTTCTCCCAGGTACCTGGGATTTTACTTTCTTTCACTTGCATAACAAGTGAACGGCCTGCTAATGGTTGAGGGGAAGGGAGGAAAAAAAATCACTGGTCACAGTGCATACAAACAAAACAACACTAAACAAGAAACCCACTAAATGCAGTGAATTTTTCCACACACGAGTACTATGTATACACATGAACACAACACCAAAAAACCTTGCTGTAGTGATCTACAATTTACAGTTCTGTTATACCCATATTTTGAACGACGACTTCCACCGGGTTAGTAAAGACAGTCTATTATAAGGGGTCATACAACAGGTCCTCACAAAAGTGCGAGGCAGCAAGGTGTGCGATCCATTCTATTAAGCCAGCTAAATAGCAGATCAGTTAGCTTAAATATAGCACTCTGATTAACATTTTAATTTGGAGTAGGGATTTTTGCCTCATATACCTCGCTGCCATGCCTCACACGCCTTGCTGCTTGCACATGAGGGCCTGTTTACATATAGTTCCAGAATGACTTATATTTCGGAACAAGTTCACAATGAAGTTCGTTGACTGCATACATTCCACATGACATAATCGACCAGCTCAACCAAAGTCGTTTTCACGTGCGTAGTTTTCACTCAAGATCACAAGTAACTCATTCGGGAATGACTTGACTTTTGTCTTGGTATCATGTAAACAGATAAAGTGAAATATATCGGGATGGGATTAACTTGTTCCGGAATGAGTCATTCATGAATCATGTAAACAGGCCCTAAAACTCTCCCACAGCAGCAAACCGCCAGGTTTTTTCTTTTTAAAGAACAAATTGCTTGTATCGGTGTATGACCAATATTCAATAGGCTATTCGATTTTAAACAACTTCATTCCATTTCGTAGCAGATCTATATGTAGCGACTATAATGGGAGCATGCACCAACATGAACTTAGGCAACTATTTTTAGCCATGCAATATCAGCTTCATGCAGTTTCAAAAATTATTTCCGTTTTGTAGCAAGTTCCCCGAGCTTATAAACAGATTTGAAGCAAACGGATATCGGTAACAATTTAAACCCTCTTTATCTTTATATCACCTTCAATGTTGCACACAGTAGCCAAAATAACTTTGCCTCCAAAAAGCGAACAAAGGGTAAAAGAAATATGTTACTGAAGCTTATTTCAGTAATTTTCTGGCCAAACAAAACCAGATCTAACACAGCCAAAAACGTAAACCACGCATTTCTTCCAAAAATATACATAATGCAATGCCGATAAAATGCTCTTAAAGAACCAAAAACAATAACCCGATCAACGACCATTGCTTTGAGTATTCTTACTTCACTAAACAGTTCAAGTTGTTTTAATCGGATCGCCGGTCCAAAATCAAAGCGAAAGCTGGCAATAAAGGTCAATAAACATAGGAACGCGCAAACTACATTCTATTATAAACACATGTCATACCTGAACTCGTCTCTCATAACCGTCTGCCTTCAGTGCACAGCCTAATTCAACCTCCTCTCACAAGAAATTCTTCTTGTCATCCTTACAAAATTCCTTTTCGGTTCATTTGGATTCCAAACGCACATTCAGGCTGCGACTCGCCATTCTCGTCCCCAGAGTCCACGATTCCTCTAGTCTTCACCGGTCAAATATGTCCGCTATTATTCAAAATGGCGTTTTTTGAACAACTTTTTCAATCTTTTCGTCCCGAAAACTTCGCATTCACCTGCTTCCTCCCCTGTCATCCAACTCATTCCTAGCGTTCCTCCTAATTCTACACAACATAACATGACGTCTCTCCTTTTCCTTCAAAATATACGCAAGAAACAAAACCCTCATTAACGAAACAACATGGAGAATGAGGTATAAATTGTATAATGAGCTACCGAATCTATGAACTGGACTAAACGCCCAGTTAATAATGAAATCATTATCCCATAGCTTGGCGCTCAAATGTGATTTTAGCGCACATAGTTCACTATTTCGACGAGCTGATTTTACAAGAAACGGCATTGTTTCAATGTTTGCCCCCTGGCAGATGACGTGGCTTATTTGCATTACAATATGAAAACTCTTCATGGCGGCTATCGTGAATATCGCCTATTGGGGGCCTTTCGCATTTTCAGGGCAAGCATATTATTTGTGGATCATGTCTGAACTTTGTCCTCGAGAATTTTATCAGTTAAGACAATGTTAAGCGAGACCGTGGTTTCTGAAAATCACAAAGAATAACAACCTAAGCGATCTGCACATTGTATGATGACTTGGTGCAGGCGCTGTGCCATCTCATGAAACGTCCATAACCCCGGTCACGAGATAAAATCGGGATTTTACTTGATATTAGTCGTCACTGCCCGTTCTATTAACTGAAATTTGGTAAAATAAAACATTAGTTTAACTTTGTCTATACTTAACTTTGTAGTAAGTAATGATGTTTCAGGTTTGTCAAGTTGTTCCTGGTGGAGGTTACCCTGTTGGATCACAAAACACCAGTTTTAGTGTGGACAGTGATGGCAATGTTGTCATATCATATGGAAGTATAATAGGCCCTGATGACTATGCAAGGTATTTTTACACCAGTCTTTTGCGACTGTGCAATAAAGGGAAATGGAGAAGGCATTGTTATAAATAAGGGTTTACCTAGACCCTCTCAATACAACCCTCCTCTCCTTCATACCTTTAATTAAAAGGACCCACACATGCGCTACAAAACAAGAAAGAAATGGAAACGATTTTTAAATAATTTCCACCAATCCAACAATCGTCTCTTAAAGCAATATGTTTTTTTAAAAGCCGTCGTCCAGCAATTGTCTCCGCAAATTACCTCTCCTGGGATGGCATAAAGAGGAGTGCTGTTCAATTGATTGAAGATTTTGAAGTAAGCTTATGATTCTGGCACTTATTAGTGTCCTTTCTTACGAAAATGATCTATTGCAAACGGGTGACACCACTCACCAAAATTTAATTCTGACGGTCTGCACAAAAAAACTGTCTTGGCATTAAACGAGCGCTACTTAATAGCGAAGTGCGTGAGGTCTAAGAATAGAATGCAAATGAATATAACCGCCACGAGGCTCAAAAAACTAAGCGTGTTCTGAGAGAAATAGAAGGAATCTAGGCGAAGTTTTCGTCTTATGAAAGTGTTTTAGAAACACCGGCTGCTTTAGAAAGTGTTTAAGGAAAATCCTTCTCAATTTCGGTTTGTTTGTCTGGGTCGTGTCTGAGTCGTGACGTCACTCGCGCGCTTCGCTATTGATGAAGATTTTGAAGTAAGCTCGTTATTTTGGCACTAAGAGTACCCTTTCTTACATTTTCATGATAAATAAATTATGCTCTGTTCTCACAGAAACAGAAACATAATTGAATGTGTATATACATATTGTTTGCACAGGGGGTCAAGAATAACACTGAAGTGTGATCCAAATCAGCCAGGAAAAGGAATCATGCCGAACTTTACCGAGTCAAGACCGTCTGCAGGAGCTTCAATATATGTAAATATCTAAATTATTATTGTTTTTAAAATAGTTGTCGCATAAGAACTACCCTTAACTAGTAATACCCCAGGGACAAGAAAAATGTGTCCACTTTATGAGAGGTAAAATTTTAGTGTTTGTATCTAAGTACTCCATGAATTTCTGTCCAGTGAGGACTCCCTTATGAAAGAGACCGCGATGTTCTCCAAAAAATTTTAATAAACCTTTAAGGAGACAAATCTAGGCGTTGCTCATGCTTTTTTGACACCGAAAAGATTCCATTTTGCGTGACAAAAAGTTGTTCTGTTATCATGTAAACACCTCCTAACAATCCTTACAGATCCAATGACTAAAATTTCTCACACGGTTGGAAGACAGGACTCTCTACCAACTATGGCACAGATTTAAAAACTAATATTTGTCGCACAGACGTAAAAACAAACTTTGGCCCCCATGCACATAAGTGAACTAAATTCGTCACGCGGACGTGGACACTCAGGTGTGTTAGGTGCTAGAAGGGAGAAGATTTGTCCCGTGATTGCATAGTTTTATGGCGGAGATAAATACATACTGAAATGCAAGTCTTTTGTAGTCAGTATAAATTGATAGATTTCAAAACTTGTGGGGTAAGGTGGTGAAGACCCACCCAATCAGGGTGGGTCATATAGCCGCCACTTTTCCAAATACCCCAGTTTACCGGTCAGAAAATTAAATGAAATTCTTCACGTATATAACAGCCAATTATTGGAAAGCTTATGTCACATATATTTCTCTTTCAGGGTGCAACATTTACTTCGAAGTACGCCTGTGCAACTGAAGGTGACAGTTTTGAAACGGTGTACCAATAGCACTCAATTTCAGGAGTGCTTCAGTTCTAGTTATCGTTTTACAACGTATTTCCACATTCCCACATAATTGTTTTCAGTCAAATTTATCGCATTTTGAAATGATTACTTGTTTCAACATACAATATGTTGAAAATAAGTTGGTAAATAGGACGCGATAGCCTGTTCCAGGCTCTCGCCCGCTTATTTTGCTCACTCCTAGAACCGAGAGCCTGGGACAGACTTGAGACGAGAACGCTGTCCAACTGGAGTCGCATTAGTGACTTCCGTATTGTGGTCACGCACTGCTTTAAGTGTCTTGAACAAAATGGCGTTGTTTGGAATACGAGGGGCTCTGTTAACTTTTTCTATTTTGAAAATAGTATTTTCTTTCTCAGAGGAAACATGCGAAAAGATCGATACCTGTTCGTGTAAGCTGAGGAACGGCTCGGTGGTCAGTTTAAAGGCCGTGGATGGAGGCTCGAAACCAAGGTAACTTAACCTTCCGACGTTTCTTCCATTTGTATCTTCGTATGGTTACTTGACGTTTTACTCTTACTGGGAGATGAATGTCGCTTAATTTCTTAGTCGAAAACCTTGCCTTTTGAGGGATCTTTTAGAAGAGGGTTTGGCAAACGAGAAAGCATTGTTGGGACACAAGTGTTTCTCTGTTTACCCCAACCTCGTTCCCAGGGCGCAAAGAGGTTGTGTTTACCCCTGCGTGCAACATCTGAGGCGGACACAAAAATTTGTGTCCGAGACAAAAAGAGGCTCCTGTTTTTTTCCAGAAACATTTTGCGTCCGTAACCAATGTTTCCTGGTTTGCGCAGCAACAATATGTCCTCGTTTGCCATGGAATTAAATTGTAAAACTTTGGTGTACGTGATCATGACGAACGGTAAGCTGATACCTCACAGGTTATATAAAAAAAAAACTCAAAAAGGTTAAGTGAAAAAATGACAGTTCTCTTCGAATTCGAACACGCAGTTGTTTGATTGCTAGTTTTGGCAGGATTTTAGCTAAATACAGACTAGAGAGCGATCTGTTTCATTCGCGTGAGCTTAACCACAGAGATGAGAATTTTCACTTTCCATTACGTAGCAAAACAAGGCAGAAGGTGAAAGGTTATGATTATCATAACATCAATCGATATCAGATAGTCCTGAGTTCTTTCGATTTTGTAGATGCAGCCATCTTCAAACTTTCACGAGACCAACTGGTAGATTGTTCATTTTCCAACCACAGTTTAATCCAGATGGCCATACTCCTTGCAGTTATGGCCTACGAACTGCCTACAAATAAGCCTGAATCTTAGGCCCGGTTCAAACGTCGCGCTATCGTCGTGTCGAACTCAACTGTATTAAGTTCGACTTCAGCGCGATTGCAGCACGACAGTTGATTAAAACGTCGCATTTAATAGCTGCTGACTGGTTCAAACGTCGCGCTGTTGTCGTGTCGAACTCATTTGTACTGATTAAAAAATGTACACGTATCAAGAGTCTTGACAGAGCTGTAAAGCTGGCGGAACCTTTCGCCGAGGTTCTTCACTTTTTAAAACCGTTGCAATTTTGATTACAGTCGCCGTTTATCTGGTTAGAGCGGCTTTCCTGCATTCAGCAACACATGCCCGTGTCTGAAATTTGTTCCTTATTTCCCGCCATACGGCCTTCTTTCTCGCCTTTCGTGAAGAGTAGTATTCGATTTTGCTGACAATACGCTTGAACATTCTGATAATTCCGACTCAGTACTGATTTCGAGTTGCTCAGACAATAGGTCTTCATCTTCGCACACTGAATCTAAGCATTCGTTGCCATTCAAATTGACATCGCAATGAGCACAGTTATTTCTCCAAACCATTTTTCAAATTCTGAAACTTATATTTAGGCACAACGTAACCACGCTGTGAAAGTGTTCGGGACTACATTATCATAATGTATGCATTAGGTTTCGCTTCAATTTTGCACGACGTTTGAATCAAACGTCGTGCCAACATCGAACTTAATATTCTTTAAGTTCGACTTTAGCGCGACTGTAACTCGACGTTTGAATCAACGTCGCGCCAGAGTCGGGTAGCGCGACTTAGCTCGTCGCGCTACCCGACTCTGGCGCGACGTTGATTCAAACGTCGAGCTACAGTTGCGCTAAGTGTCGAACTTAATTCATTTAATTGAGTTTGACACGACGATAGCGCGACGTTTGAACCGGGCCTTAGAGTAAGCTAAGAGAGAATTTTACCAGTGATTAGCTATCAAGCGAGGTTTTAAGCGTAGACTTCGCAATTCTAAATAATGTTGTATTGTACTGCGTAATTTGTTTACAATGGCTTTAGACCCCCCAAAAATGCAGTTTGAATAACTCATCCAGAAGAAATGTCAGACAACGCATTCACTATTTCAACTTTATCTCGACTTTCAAATCCCTTTCTTAAGTCTTTCTGACGTGCTTGTGCCAAGCACTTAAGATTACCATCAGTAGTGGGATGATTGGTTGATTAACGCATTTGCGTGCTCATAGCTTTACATATTGAAGAAAGACCCGAATTATTATTTATTCTTTAACCTCGATAAAAGAAGTACGGGTATATTGGCTTGTTTTAGCACCAATTTTACACCAAAAACTGATGACGGATTTTTCGATTTGCTCTGTCGGAATGCAGTCAATATTCAAGATGGACAGTCTGTGGAAAGATCTATCCAACCTCGCACATCGCAAAAATCTGCTGACGTGTAAATTGGTGACGTCATAAATGGTTGAATGGCCATTCCTCCGAATCCCGGGAAAATCCGTTTTTAGCACAATATTTATTAAGGGTTGAGAAACAGCCAATCAGGACGTGTGGGAAACTGCTCGACGTGTCTTTAAACCTGAGCAACAATCAATCAGAGACGGGATACGGATCTCGTGTCCAATCTCGGCTATTGGCCATGGGTATAAAATATATTTTATAGATGAATTATTGTTGTTATTCGCCTCCGAGCATAGGGCACGAGACAATTTTTAGCTTTGAAGGGAATAAACTTGTCATAATTCGTTCTTTAGGGCTATACTAACTCACTGTTTTAGCATTTACCGTACACAAATTCGCAAGTAGCCAATCAGAAGCGCGATCTACTGTCCTGATATTCTACGATATCAAGTCACTGACCTGATATGCCACCATATCATGGAAACTTTCAAGAAAAGCAGTGTTACCGTACGATGAATTGAAAAGAGGTTTTACCAATAAAGCAGAACCTCGTAATTTAAGATTAGCTAGTGTTTACCGGTCGTAAAAGAAGTAAAAACTTTCCCGCCAAAACTAAACTTGAGCGCGCCCGCCAACTGCGCGATGTTTGCAGACGAGCACTGAAACATTCAGACTGAAACAATGGAGTCGGAGTCGAGTTCCCAAAAGTTTCGCTGAATTCTGAATTTGGGTACGGTAAATACCTAGTCGTACCTATTTGGTACGCTTCGACGGCATATCAGGCTTGTTTGGTCTTGCCATGGGTATTTTGGCTCGACTGCGTCTCGCCAATATACGAACCACGGCTCGACCAAACTCGCCTGATATGCCGCCGAAGCGAACCAAAAAGGTACGATTAGGTATAAATACTAAATTCGCGGCTTGGTAAATATCCACCTCCACTTCGGTTAATATAGTTGTTAAATATCATCCAAGTAAAATAATTTCGATCGAGGTTCATTAGGTGTACAGGGAATATATTCTATATATAAAACGAGGCTTTTCCATTTGTAATTTGTTTGTGGTATTCATATGGATGATATTTTGGCTACAATTCTTGTTACTCTGTTTACCTCTAGCTTTACTGACATACCAGGAGCAGCAGGATCAGGACGCACATTTGATTGGAACCCATGTACACCTTTCAGTGTATTTGGGTGTGACAATGTAACGGTGAGTGCAGTTAAATCTAGGTGAAAGAGGGGAAGGGATTGGGTTTTTCTGCGTCACTTAATAAGTCTTAAATTGTTAGCCGTTTTGACTCAGTATTCCATAGTTCCCTTTTTACAGCCTCTGTCAGGAATTGACGTCGTCTGTTGGAACTTGGCAAGAACTGTCTTTCTTTTGGCATGTTGTTAAACTCAGTGAATTCAGTGCCACGAAAAACTGACAAGGTATTAACCCTTTTAATCCCGAATTTTCTGGATAAAACGAGTGCTTTTAACCGTTAAACTGATTTTTTGGTGCTGTGATCCTGAATTTCCCAAAACTTTGCTAGAAAAGCATTTTTTTCACACTGCAACAACTTCAGTTTTGATAAAGATTCTATGTAAAAATGTACAAAATTCTACTTTGTGCATGCCCATAAGCCAAAATTTGGACTTATCTTGCTTCCTTTCCTTCCGTTTTTTCGGCTTTCTTATTCTCGTTACTTTCCACTCTTCACATCCTTTCTTCTGGCGAAAATGTTTTGACGTTATCATTGGAAAACCCTGAAAAGGGGACCTTGATCAATTAATTACAGGTGTATTGGCCTGTTAAAACACCGATTTTGCACCAAAAAACGGATCTTGTGTTTCTTTGATTAGCTTTTTCAGAATGCAACCGATATACAAAATGAACAGTCCAGTGGAAAGGTCAATCATAGCTGTATCAGCTGCTTATCACAAAAATCCACTGACGTGCAAATTGATGACGTCACAACAGGTTCAATGAGATCGCTTATCGAGCAAACTTTTGCTAGTTTCAGATTGCTTTTGGTCCATAAATCAGATTTATATAGAAAAAAGCATATATAGAAGGAAATTGTCTTTTTCAAGTAATTTGTGGCTTTGACAGACGAAAGAAATTGTTATCGGTTACCATTTTGTTAAATTTAACAAAACAGCTAGCGTGTGACGCACGCACCATCGATGACATACCATCAAAAATTCAGTTGTAAACAAAACGAAAACATGTTGCAAAAATTGAAACGCGCTCTCTGGTTTAAAATTTGATACAATTATAAGCTTTCGGCCTGTATTCTTTAGCCTTTGACGAATGATAAAAATGGTGTGATTGTTTAAAAGTCAACAAAAACTAAAAAGAAACGTCACAGACTGAAACATTTGTCAACCGAAAGTGAAAAAAAAAACGACAAGAATTTGGCTTATGAAAGACACTATTTTCAAGAGTAAAACACTGCCCATGCAGCTAACGGCTTAGCATTATTTTCGCTTCATTTGTTATGGCAGTAATGCCATGATCCAACAGTTTTTTCGCACCCGATAATCGTCTTTATCAATCACGGGTGCATTTCAAAGTCTATTAGTCTTTTTTTCACTTATGATTTAAAACATTCGATCGTTTGTTAAAATTCTTGATACTTTTGATATGTTTTTTCCGCGACTGGAAGCATCTTCCAGTTGCTATGGTATTACTCCAAGAGCAGTCACCGCAAGGAATCTTGTAAACAACGTTTTTCGCATTTTCGGCGCTTTCATAAAAAAATACGGCTTGCGTAGTTAACAAGTCAAGTTATCTAGCACATTTTTCAAACTAAACTTACTAATGAAATCATTATCACGTAACTTGGCTCTCAAATGTGATTTTAGCGCAGATAGTTCACGACTGCACTTAGCCGATTTTCCGAGAAATGGCAACATTTCAATGTTTGCCCCCTTGCAAAAACGTGGCTAATTTGCATTACAATATGAAATCTCTTCATGGCGGCTATCGTGAATATGGCCTATTGGTTCCATATTATTGGCTTTACCTGCGGCATGCGCAGCCCTTTTGCATTTTTAAGGCAAGCATATTATTCGTGGATTATGTCTGAACTGTGGAAGGTGAGCGTAAAGACCTGGGCTGGACCTAGCTGGAATGAGGTGGAACAGCGAGCAAAAGACCGTGAAGGATGGAGGACGTTTCTGGGTAGCCTTATGCTCCAGTGAGAGGAGCGAAGAGGATGAGTGAGTGAGTGATGTCTGAACTTTGTCCTCGAGAATTTATCTGTTAAGACAATACTTGGCGAGACCGTCGTTTCTGAAAATCACAAAGAATAACAACCTTCTTAGTGATTTGCAAACTGTTTGACGACTTGGTGTATACGTTTTGTCATTTAATGGAACCCCCATGACTTCGGTCACGTGATAGAATCGGGCTTGTACTTATTAGCCGTCACTGGTTTTCATTTACTAAAACATGATGATCGATATGTAGAAGAATGTTAACTTTTTTAACTTTGTAGTAAATAATGATTTTTCAGGTTTGTCAAGTTGTTTCTGGTGGAGGTTACCCTGCTGGATCACAAAACACCAGTTTTAGTGTGGATAACAGTGGCAACGTTGTCATATCATATGGAAGTATAATAGGCCCTCCTGATGACTATGCAAGGTATTTTTTACGCCAGTCTTTTGCGTCCGTGTAATAATTACTAGGGGAAAAGGATGGGAACTGGAGAAGGCATTGTTATAAATAAGGGTTAACCTAGCCCTCCCAATACAACCCTCCTCTTCTTCATACCTTGAATTAAAAGGACCCACCCATGCGCCACAAAAAATACTTGTGGCCAACAAACTAAAGAAAAAGGTGGAAACGATTTTTAAATACTTTCCACCAATCCAACAATCGCCTCTTAAAACAACACGTTTTAAGCCGTCCAACAATCGCCTCTTAAAACAACAAGTTTTAAGCCGTCCAACAATCGCCTCTTAAAAAAGACGATTGTTGGACGTGGTGATGGTCGTGTTAAGTGGGAGGACGGAAAGCTGCAAACGGGTCTCATCACGCACCACAACTTTTAGTCTAACGCTGTGCGAAAATTATCTGTCCTGTCATAAAGAAGAGTGCTGCTCGATTGATTGAATATTTTGAAGTAAGCTTATGATTCTGGCACTTTTTAGTGCCCTTTCTTACGAAAATGATCTATTGCAAACGGCTGACACAACTCACCAAAATTTTTATTCCGACGGTCCGCACAAAATAATTGCCCTGGCGAAGCGCGTGAGGTCTAAGAATAGAATGCAAATGAATATAACTGCCGCGAGGATCAAAAAACATCAGCGTGTTCTGAGAGAAATAGAATGAATCTAGGCGAAGTTCTCGTTTTATGAAAGTGTTTTAGGAACACCGGCTGCTTTAGAATGTGTTTTAGGAAAATTGTCCGCAATTCGGTTTGTTTGTCTGAGTCGTGTCTGAGTCGTGACGTCACTCTCGCGCTTCGCTATTGATGAAGATTTTGAAGTAAGCTCGTTATTTTGGCACTAAGAGTACCCTTTCTTACATTTTTCATGATAAATAAATTATGCTCTGTTCTTACAGAAACAGAAATGTAATTGTGTATATACATATTGTTTGCACAGGGGGTCAAGAATAACACTGAAGTGTGATCCAAATCAGGCAGGAAAAGGAATCATACCAAACTTTACCGAGTCAAGACCGTCTGCAACAGCTTCAATATATGTAAATATCTAAATTATTATTGTTATTAAAATAGTTGCCGCATAAGAACTACCCTTAAGTTAATACCCCAGGGACAAGAAAAACGTGTCCACTTTATGGGAAGTAAAAGTTTAGTGTTTGTATGTAAGTACTCCATGACTTTCTGTCCAGTGAGGACTCTCTTATGAAAGGTACCGCGATTTTCTCCGAAAATTGAAATAAACCTTTAAGAAGACATATCTAGGCGTTGCTCATGCTTTTTTGACACCAAAAAGATTCCATTTTGCGTGACTGAAACACCCCCTAAAAATCCTTTCACATCCAAGGACTAAAATTTCTCACACTGTTGGAAGACAGGACTCTCTACTAACTATGGCACAGATTTAAAAACTAATATTTGTCGCACAGACGTAAAATCAAACTTTGGCCCCATGCACATAAGTGAACTAAATTCGCCACGCGGACGTGAACACTCAGGTGTGTTAGGTGCTAGAAGGGAGGGGGTTTGTCCCGTGATTGCTTAGTTTTATTGCGGAGATAAATACATACTGAAATGCGAGTCTTTTGTAGTTAGTATAAATTGATAGATTTCATAACTTGTGGGGTAAGGTTGTGAAGACCCACCCAATCAGGGTGGGTCATATAGCCGCCACTTTTCCAAATACCCCAGTTTACCGGTCAGAAAATTAAATGAAATTCTTCACGTATATAACAGCCAATTATTGGAAAGCTAATGTCGCCTACATTTCTCTTTCAGAGTGCAACATTTACTTCGAAGTACGCCTGTGCAACTGGAGGTGACAGTTTTGAAACGGTGTACCAATAGCACTCAATTTCAGGAGTGCTTCAGTTCTAGTTATCGTTTTACAACGTATTTCCACATTCCCACATAATTGTTTTCAGTCAAATTTATCGCATTTTGAAATGATTACTTGTTTCAACATACAATATGTTGAAAATAAGTTGGTAAATAGGACGCGATAGCCTGTTCCAGGCTCTCGCCCGCTTATTTTGCTCACTCCTAGAACCGAGAGCCTGGGACAGACTTGAGACGAGAACGCTGTCCAACTGGAGTCGCATTAGTGACTTCCGTATTGTGGTCACGCACTGCTTTAAGTGTCTTGAACAAAATGGCGTTGTTTGGAATACGAGGGGCTCTGTTAACTTTTTCTATTTTGAAAATAGTATTTTCTTTCTCAGAGGAAACATGCGAAAAGATCGATACCTGTTCGTGTAAGCTGAGGAACGGCTCGGTGGTCAGTTTAAAGGCCGTGGATGGAGGCTCGAAACCAAGGTAACTTAACCTTCCGACGTTTCTTCCATTTGTATCTTCGTATGGTTACTTGACGTTTTACTCTTACTGGGAGATGAATGTCGCTTAATTTCTTAGTCGAAAACCTTGCTTTTTTAGGGATCTTTTAGAAGAGGCCTTGGCAAAAGAGGAGACATTGTTGGGAAACAAATGTTTCCCTGTTTACCCCAACCTCGTCCCCAGGGCGCAAAGAGGTTGTGTTTCAAATCCCTTTCTAAAGTCTTTCTGACGTGCTCGTGCCAAGCACATAAGATTGCCATCACAGACAAAATAGGATTACAATCAGTAGTGGGTCTGGTGGAACTGGGTTAAGGATGGCTGTATTGATTGATTGTTTGATTGATTGATGATTGATTGATTCATTGACGCATTCGCGTGCTTATAGTTCGAAAGCGGTCCCTTTTTACATATTGAAGAATGACCCGAATTATTGTTTATTCTTTAACCTCAATATCGTAGCTCCCGTGTTCAGACCAGACAGATGTCCCACTTACTTTATTACACAGAAACGATTTGTGGAAAAAGCAACAGACTTAAAACTTAAAAAGTACTTGTACCATGACGTTTTTCTACGGTCCTCAATTTCCCTCAACTTTGCCGGCTAGAAATGCACTTTTGATGAAATTTCCATGTAAACATTTTACTTTGGTGCATGCGCATAAGCCAAAATTCCTTGCTCCTTTACTTTTCGTTTTTCTCTGCTTTCTTATTCTCTCTATTTTTTACTCTGTGCACCCCTTCTACTGCCCTGAAAAGTTTTGATCTTAATCAATGGAAAACCCTGGAAAGGAGACCTTGATCAAGTACGGGTATATTGGCCTGTTTTAGCGCCAATTTTACACCAAAAATGGGTGACGGTTTTTTCGATTTGCTCTGTCGGAATGCGGTCAATATCTAAGATGGACAGTCCTGTGGAAAGATCTATCCAACCGTTATTAGTTGACATCACAAAAGTCTGCTGACGTGTAAATTGGTGACATCATAAGTGGTTGAATGGCCATTCCTCCAAATCCCGAAAAAAATCCGTTTTTAGCATATTAAAAGTTAAGTAACAGCCAACCAGGACTTGAGGGAAACTGCTTGACGTGTCTTTAAACCTGAGCAACAACCAATCAGAAACGTGACACGGATCTCGTGTCCAATCTCCGCTATTGACTATGGGTATACGATATATATTTTATAGATGAATTATTGATATATAATTTTAGTATAAACTAAAACAGTGGATAGTGTTTTTGGCGCGCGCTGATTGGCTACTCAAACTCTGAATATCCTTTGCTATTCACCTCCGAGCATTGGGCACAAGAAAATTGTTATCTTTGAATGGAATTAACTTGTCATAAATCGTTCTTTAGGGCTATACTATCTCACTGTTTTAGTATATACTAAATTCGCGGCTCGGTAAATATCCACCACTAGCCACCTCCACTTCGGTGAATAGTTGTTGGTTATAATCAAAGTATAATACTCTCGGTCGAGGTTCATTAGGTGTACAGGGAATATATATTTTATATACAAATAATCTTTTTTCCGCGACTGGAGGCATCTTCCAGTTGCCTCGGTATTACTCCAAGAGCAGTCACCACAAGGAATCTTGTAAACAACATTTTTCGCATTTTCGGCGCTTTCATAAAAAAAGAAAACGGCTCGCGTAGTTAACGAGTCAAAATGTCGAGCAAGTTTTTCAAACTAACCTTAATAATGAAATCATTATCCCGTAACTTGGCTCTCAAATGTGATTTTAGCGCAGATATTTCCCTTTTTCGACGAGCCGATTTTACAAGAAACGGCATTGTTTCAATGTTTGCCCCCTGGCAGTTGACGTGGCTTATTTGCATTACAATATGGAAACCATCATGACAGCTGAAGTGAATATGGTCTAATAAAAACAAACGTTCACTGGCTAAAAATATTAAAAACAATGAGCTTTCGGCTGTCGCTCTACAGCCTTCGACGGATAAAAAATTGAATACAAAATGGATAAAATATATACAAGAAAGGTGTGATAAAAAGAAAATAATGAAAAACAAAAGCGAAGTAAAAATGTGCTAATTAAGAGGCTATTTTTTAAAAAGAATACAATATTGGCTTGGAATGGGCTTTGAGTTATTGTCAGCATGCTTAGTAGCAGAGGTGTGCCAAGCTTCCAAAGTTTTCTAGTTTTTAGCCAGTGAACGTTTGTTTTTATTATGTCTAATCCTGGCTGCGCTTTAATCTTTAATTGAATATGGTCTATTGGCTCCAAATGTGATTTAAGCGCAGATAGTTCACTATTTCGACGAGCCCATTTTCTATTTACTGAAATTTGGTAAAATAAAACATTTCAAATTTGTTCAAATGAGGGATATATGTTTAACTTTGTCGATATTTAACTTTGTAGTAAATAATAATTTTTCAGGTTTGTCAAGTTTTGCCTGGTGGAGGTTACCCTGCTGGATCACAAGACACCAGTTTTAGTGTGGACAGTGCTGGCAATGTTGTCATATCATATGGAAGTATAATAGGCCCTTATGGCTATGCAAGGTATTTTTACGCCAGTCTTTTGCGACTGTGCAATAATAAATTGGGGGAAAGGATGGGAACTGGAGGAGGCATCGTTATAAATATATAAGGGTTAACCTAGCCCTCCCAATACAACCCTCCTCTCCTTCATACCTTGAATTAAAAGGACCCACCCATGCGCCACAAAAATGTTTGTGGCCAACAAACTTAAAAAAAAGTTTGAAACGATTTTTAAATGGTTTCTCCCAATCCAACAATCGTCTCTTAAAACAAAAAGTTTTAAGCCGTTCAACAATCGCCTCGGTGATGGTCTTAAGCGGGAGGACGAAATGCTGCAAAGTTTAACTACCTTAACTCTTAGAGCCTAAAGCTTTCTTGCCTTTTTTTTACTACACAGGGGATCAAAGATTACTCTAAAGTGCGATTCAGAAGCACCAGGAAAAGGATCTGTATCAAGCTTTACAGAGTCAAATCCAACTTCAACAAGTTCAATATATGTAAATATCTACACTTTGCCACATGTGTTTTGGAACAGGTGTTGATCCTCGTCCCCTCTGCAATGCAATGTTCCCTAACTACTGATTCTACATCCTTAACTTGAACATTAAAAAGAATTACGGAGCGTTCTCAAAGCCACAAATTTTTGAAAATTTAAGGTGGCTCTTAAACCGCTCCGCATAATAACTACTGATTCTACATCCTTAACTTGAACATTAAAAAGAATTACGGAGCGTTCTCAAAGCCACAAATTTTTGAAAATTTAAGGTGGCTCTTAAACCGCTCCGCATAATAACTACTGATTCTACATCCTTAACTTGAACATTTAAAAGAATTACGGAGCGTTCTCAAAGCCACAAATTTTTGAAAATTTAAGGTGGCTCTTAAACCGCTCCGCATAATTTTTTTTAACTTTGCAAATAGTTGTATCTTTACTTGCTGATCTTTAATAAGCACTTAAGGCGAAAACTTCGAGCGTTTTTAATAGATTATACTGTTGTTATGGCAGCCAGCGATGTCATAAAAATATGTAACCGCACCTTTTTAAGCAATGATTGGACATTAGTATTATATCTCTATTGTAGCAGCAAGTGATTAAAGTTTGTAGTACTGACCCATCAAAGTATAAGCGCTGGAAAGTGCTGGAAACCGTTGTGAGCCTCCTTATTAAGCACCAGTTCTTTTCAACGCGGCGACGGAAACCAAAACCTTTTACTTCCGATTCATGTTTCTCGCGGAAATGTTCAGCCGTTGCGCCGACGTTACTTTGCCTAGTTTGACGTCGTCTGTAAAACGCAAGTTTTGAAAGATTTTCGTAGTTTTGTGTCATTTTGCCCTTAAATGTTTACACGTAGGTATCCAATGCTTAAATTGCTATTCTATTGGAAATTTTCAGTTTGTTCCCAGTCTTGCGTTAGCTCTTCCACTAAACTAAGAATTCTTCCTCCGAAAATGTTTTAAAGAACCAGCTTCGCTAAGACATTTTCACAGAGGTTTTCTTGTGGTTTTAGGCCAGGTTTTCATAAGTTGCCGTCGCGTAAACCTTTCTTGCTTAAAACTTTGTAACTTATCGGCAACGACGGCGCCCTCTACGCCAGGTTCCCTCGGTTACAGTCATCGCCCATGAAACGTCGGTGCTTAAGTTGCCTATTCTACGAGGGGACGGGAGAAGGCAGGAGGCAGAATCTCTATTTTAAAGCACTCGCCACTGCTTCAAATGTAACTGTTCGTTGAGAATGTAACAATCAACTGTTCTATCACATTTTCATGGCTATGAAAGTGGCCTATGGATTTGATCGACGATTGTGCATAGTATATATCTTACATCCTTTTAACATTAAATATTAATAATTCAGTCACCTCGGAGCCATGAGAAAGGGGTTTGCCACAATGTTTACAGTTTTCCAAATGCCCCAGTCATAAGAAAAAAAAAATAAATAAGAAAATTCACTGGAATTCTTCACATATGTAACAATCAGTTATTTTAACTCTAATTTCCCCTATCTTTCTTTTTCAGAGTGCGACGTTTACTTCAAAGTACGCCTGTGCAACTGAAGGTGACAGTTTTGAAACGGTGTACCAATAGTGCTCAATTCAGGAGTGCTTCAGTTCTGGTCATCATTTTACAACAAAGTTCCACATTCTGACATAATTGTTTTCAGTCGAATTTATCAATGATTGAAGTGATTGCCTGTTTCGACATAAAACGTGTAGAAAATGGGTTGAAATACATGATTCATATAGCCCCACGATGCCCTGGACCAGGGTGGGACCAGGACCGTAGCTAGCAAGAGGCAATGCAAGAATAATCATAATTATAATCATAATAATCATAATAATCATAATTCTTCCTACTTTTTAAGACAGTCAGAGTTTTCCACACCAAGTTTCAATACGGTTACCTATGGTAAACATTCTTTGCGATATCTTGGACCAAAATTGTGGGGAAAATTATCCCCAGACATAAGATCAGCTGAAACTTTAAATATTTTTAGGAAACAGATACGCAAATACGATATTACTCTGCTCATAGATGATGGCTGCAAGGGGTGTTCCCTCTGCTCCTCATAATTATTTTATACAGTTTTAAGGATTTTTAATTCTCTTTTTACATATTTTTTATATCTGCTCGTTATAATTATCTTTATATAGCTTTAAGTATTTTAAATTCGCTTTTTACATATTTTTTAATACCTATTAATTGTGTCCCCAAATTAGTATGGGATTTTCCCAGGCTATGTGGCCTTGACACATTAATAAAGTTTATCTATCTATCTATCTATCTATCTATCTATCTATCTATCTATCTATCTATCTATCTATCTACCTACCTACCTACCTACCTACCTACCTACCTACCTACCTACCTACCTACCTACCTACCTACCTACCTACCTACCTACCTACCTACCTACCTACCTACCTACCTACCTACCTACCTACCTACCTACCTACCTACCTACCTACCTACCTACCTACCTACCTATCTATCTATCTATCTATCTATCTATCTATCTATCTATCTATCTATCTATCTATCTATCTATCTATCTATCTATCTATCTATCTATCTATCTATCTATCTATCTATCTATCTATCTATCTATCTATCTATCTATCTTCCTATCTATCTACGAGGCACTTGCCTCGTCTAGATTTAAACACAAATTAATAACAAACAAACAAAAACAACAAAAAAACGTTTTGTTTGAAAAATAGTACTCAGTTGAACGAAAAAGTTGAAGCTGTAAAAGTACCTTATGCAAAATGCTGAAAACAACGTTTGAGAGCTTCTCGATTTAAAAATTTTCTGCGGGGGGTGGGGGGATGCCCCCCAGACCCCCAGAACCCCAGACCCCCAGACCCCCTGGTGGCTCGAGCCTTTGGCGATCGCAGGTCTTGCCTCCTCTATGCCAAACGTCTGGCAACGGCCCTGCTCCCTGCTGGTGTTTGAATGTACTTCTAAGATAATATAACTTGTACTGCGCTGTGCACGTGTTTGATTCCTAGTTAGTTTGATATACTGACATTTTACCCATAATATGTTCAGCACATATAGTGCCTACATTTCTAGGTAAAAGCACTTTTTGGTTAAGAAAAAAGTTAATTGAAGTTTATTAGCAGTTAGTATGGTTGATATAGCGTTTTTCAGGAAGAAATTAAAATATGCTATTAAAAATATTGTATTACATTTACAATAATGGTGCTATATTTTCTATCAAAAAAAGTGAGGTAATTATATATGAGTATAAATGTAAAGTGAAATGGCAACTTGGATAAAGTGAAAGTAAATGAAGTTGAGAACGCTTCTTCATATATATGAGTACCTTTGTTTGTTTTCTTTTGGAACTATTTTCATCCTGACAGCAACTTTTGCAACTTGTTTTATTAATAAACAGTGTGATGCATTGTAAGTCTCACCGAAAGTAATTACAGTGTAACTTAAGTCACAAAGCATGAATTCCTTTTAAACTTTAGTTAATCTCATCTTCTTACGGTTTATCGACGACGCGTATAATAATATAATATGAAGTTTTATCGACGAGTTATGTTCTTTTCTGTAAGAGACACAACAGGCTCAGTGCATTTCACGACTTCGGCTTCTCGTCTACGCGCAGTTCCATTTGCCAATGGTGCCTTCACATGACTGTTTTTATCTGGGTTTTCTTTTAATTTATTTTTCTGCCATTTCAAGTTTGCGCTTCACAAACGAGGCTTGGCGAATGAATTTCGCTGGTCTGCTGTAGAAATTATAAACAGGGATTTCTCACTTTTTTGCAAATGTCATCATAGTTAATAGAAGGAAATGGTTTGGAAGCCCAGCAAAGTTCTAAGTTGTATGTTTTTGTTCGCTATTTTGGGGGTTGACTCTGCACAAAACCTGACAAAACACCCGGTTATGTGTGTTCATGCAACTAACCAATAGAAACATTGCAATTAGGTAACCCATGTATAATGTGCGAGCGCAACACAAAAGATATGCAGGGTCGTGCACCTTCCAACATAAGTCTTGGCTTTGTTATTTTCTCCTTTGACGTGTGCCGGGCTTCTTAACCAGTTCCCTCTATTAACCATGATGGCGTTTATTACTTTCTACAAGTAATTTTAGTCTATACATCTTATGTAGAAAACCATCTCAATTGATTTGACAAAACTCACTCGCCCGGATCCAGACTTAAAGGCGGAAGCAGTCAGTCGTTTGCTATAGGGGTGGAGGAAAGTCAGTTGTTGTCTTTCCATAAAGACTTCCTTGAAGAACAGTGCAAACACTTCGTAGCAAACCAACCGAGAGTTGCAATGCAAGAAACTTAATCTCTGCTGCTACTTGCTTTTTATTATTGACAGCTGACCTAACCTGTTTTGATGTCTGCGATAGGTTAGCTATGATTGGAGGCTGTCCACCAGCGCCCCCCTTTCCCCTCCACCTCCCTTCCTCCCTCTCCCCCCCCCCCCCCCCCGCCTCCCCTCCTCGGTGGAGACGAAAGAAGAAGAAATGGTATTTTACCTTTTTCAGTATGACCGGAAATGTCCCGTATTTAGCGAACCATGAATATTATTTACTTTCGTTCTTGCTGTACATTTGCATAGCCTTTGCATCGGGGCTCTGTTATGAATATTCACCCGCTGCAGTATTTATTGCCGGTTTCTAAAGCTTGGTTTGTTTGAAACAAGAAAAAGTAAGAATATCAAAGAGAGATATTAATACGAACACGAAAGGAAATATTATGAGCAATGAAGCTGAAGTTTTTTTTTTTTTAATTATAACTGAGGTATTGAAGACAATGAAGGGTACCTTACGTCATATATTGTAGGTTAATTTTAGTAGCCGGGAATTTCCCTTTTTAGCGAACCTTGGATACGGTTCACTTTCACTTTTACTTTACATATTAATACGTAGCCTTAGGACAATAATCAGTACTAGCGCAGGAGTTTTCATCCGCGGCATATCTTGTGAACTTCTCTTAAATTCCAAAACAACTACCACTGTAAAAGATTCCTCAGCGATACGGTTCACCCATGATTTCGTTGGCCAACGCTTTCTTCGGTATATTTACCGTTTTGGCGTTCTTAGTTCTGGTGGGCGGAAGTAGGAACTACCACCCAAGTACTAAAGGCCCGGTGCTGATTTATAAACAGCATTCTCCAGAGATTGTTCAAGGATGCTATCATCAACACAAAAGCCTCGCTTTGTGCTTCGACATACAAGCCTCGTTTATCGAGTTAAGCAGCGGTGACAACAGCACGCTTGTCCGATTTAGCGATCTACCGCATGAGATGTTTGTCTTTCAAATACTAGACGATGCTTTTGTCGGGTAAGTGTAACTTCTTCTCAATGCATGCAGTACATGCATGTGTTTCCAAATATTGTTTTTATTTAGTGCTGGAAATAATCTTTGAAAAGGAATTAGGAAAATTACTTGGTGTTTTGCAAGTCTTTGAAAATATGTCCAGCTGTGAACTGTCAGTGTTGTTATGGTTGCTTGGTTTATCTCAAAGAAATGCCTAAATACAGCAAATAGACCACAGGTTTTCATAGCTTTTGATACGAAAGCCAAATTCAATAAAATCAACCTGGATTTTATTGTCTTTATGATATTTTAAGCACATTTTAAACTTCTCGACGTCGTTGAAAACGAGACTCGAGATACTTAACCCTATTCAGACCGGGCTTTTTTTGACCCTCTCAAAAAAAAAAGATGTAACGTCCAAAATATTTAAGCAATCACCATGAAACTTATAGGATGTATTGCATGTCCGAAACTCTTTCTTTTGGTATACGTAACGTGGGATGGTGACGTCACATCACGTGACAATTACATCATGATGTCAAAACAGCCGCCATCTTGGATCCGCCATCTTGGATTTCAAAATTTTTCCAAAATGCCAGAAAACCACCCAAAATTACTGCAAAGTACTCAAAATCAATAAAAATGTGCTTTAAACCCGTAAAAATGTAAAAATAATTCCATTTAAGTTGATTTTTATTAACAGAAACACGCAAAATTACAAATTTGGGAAAACATGCCTGTCAAAATGCCGTTGCCATGGTGATGTCAAGTTCCTGAGACATCATACAACCCTACCAAAATGTTGCCAGATAAATTTTAGGAAAACTCAGAAAGTTTGGCAGCGGTTGGTTAAATCTTAAAAAAGTTATAAAAGTTCAAAGTCAGCGCGGGTCTCAAATGCCCCCCCCCCCGGTCTGAATAGGGTTAAACAGCCACTACAATTGCAATATGTCGTGATGCGTGACGTGATGATCGTGATTTGAGATTATAGTAACTGCCTTTTGAGCGCGAAAACTGTGAAAGAAGCGGAGTAGGGGGTAGCAGAGGTGGGGGGAGGAGGACCACCCCAAAGGGAAACAAATTAAGCACAGTCGACATGAAAAATTCGTTTTAAAATAGATGACGGTAACTTTGTTCATTCTGGCAATGCAAATGTTCGTTCACTTTCAAGTGAGTTTGTTCTTTTCCATTTTAACCATCTGTTCTTAAAAACTGTTGCACACGATATCACTAATTTTTTATTTTTTTTTTCTGAAAATCGCTAAAATAAATATTCGCTAAATCTTGCTCTGAAAAAATCGCTAAAATTAGTAGCTGCTGAAAATAGCTTTGAACTACCCGGCCCTGGCTACCGCATTATCCACTAATAGAAAAGATTTATGAGTAACGTAAGATGCAAAAAATGTGGCAAAATAACAAGTCCTGGCTGAAACTGAGCTTGATATAACTATTAAGTAAAACTAGTGGTAACCACAGGTTAGAAGTGCGGGCCTTGACGCACTTAGAAAAGGTTTTGGTAGACAGTGTCGATAAATAAATGATAAAATGGACAAAAGACAATTATTCCGAGTATCGCGTCACGCAAGGAATGCATGTTTTCATCGTTTTCTATTGCCGCGAACCGATCAAAGTTGTTTTTTGATTGACGGTTTTGGGAAGTGTAATCGAGCACGCGGTGTGAATTGAGATGTGATTTTTCCTCATTCTTTAAACTCGCTATGTTGTCAGTGTTATAACGAATTTCTCGACAATAACCGTTGTTGGAATCATTCGCTTTGCCTTGGTTTATCTGTGATACAATCACAGCAAATTTTCTCAAAAGTAATACCTATAAAACAACGTCTTTCATCGATTCTTCCATGTGACAGAAGCTTGTTGTAGATCTTATTTGACAAACTGATGAGAGATTGACTCAATTTATGCATTCTTATCGTTTTTGGAGAACAGATTTTTCTCTTCCGGTCTTACGACAAACTGTCGTGATTGACACGGTTTTCGCATTCCGATCGTTTTTAGTGGAAGAACAAAATTTTCAACTTCCGCTTTCTGTTCGCTCTTTATTAACGAGGCGCGCACGCGTAAAACGCAATCCGCTGGTCACTGTCAGGATTAGGGTTGCGGGCCTCTCTTGGGCCTGCAATTAACTAAATGGCTGTTTTTGTGTGTTTCAACAGCTACAGATCGTCTAAAGTTCCTATGCATCTTCAAGATCTCCCAAGAAAACACAACGACCTTCATAATCAAGACTGGAAGAGGATGTTTGACACAGAACACAATCCTGACATGGCAAATCGAGACGCATTTGCTGCAAAATTTAATTCAGCGCTGACGCGGCTTCGAAACACCAGGGAGATCACGTTGTTGCACGCTCTTTCGACTGCCTTGAAAGAAAACGCAAGCAATCACGTGATTACGATGCGATTTCACGTGCTTTGTATGACGTTATTCCCAGAAAACGGCCCTAGAGAAACCGCTGTCCCAAAAGGTCGTTGGAGCAAGAAAGTTTTCGGTTACACCACAGACAAGAAGGGTAGCGGTTCAATGGAATTTCAGGAAGTTGGAGTCATTCCTACGCGAAAAAAAAGAAACATTTTTAGAAGCAAGCGCAGTGATAATTGTCGCGATTTAAGGTTTAATCCTAACGATAATGATTGCTTAGGTATGTGTGGACCCGGATGTTCGTGCTGGTCTTTTGTTTGTGGGAACTGCTGTTATAATCAGCTATGCTTTGAACACGACAAGTGTTGTCGTCACGAAATGTTTTCATTGAGTTGCCTACTTCCGGTTATTTATTACCTGAGTTGTGAAAACGGGTTCGGCGGTTATCCCAGCTGCTTAATTTAAGAAAACCCTTGCTTTTGATAGTGCAACTTCGTCGCACGCGACAAGGTTACGGCACTAATTGTTTCGTGTGAGGAAATCACGCCTACAACAGGAAAAAAATATCGTAGGGTTTTGAAACAAGTTTTATAACCTAACGATAATCGCAGCGAATGATGATGTTATATGATGGAAGTTGTGTAAATTTTAAATTTTTGGATGACGTGTGCAGAATTCGTTACAAAAGTCGCATGCGACAAACTTTGTGAGGTGGTTGTACCGTGTAAATACATATGGCATTGTGAGTATCTATTAAGATAATTTCTCACTTTGATCGTTTTAGCTGGTGTTGTACTGAGAATCAAGACCAACAGTCACAATTGCCAACAACGATGGGAGTACTGTAATATAATTTATAATAATCCCAGTTTCCTGTAGTTTATATCTTAACTTTATAGTATCTAAAAACAGCAATTACGCGCCTGATTTAGCTATGTAATTTTGCAATCTTGTATTTTGTGTATGTACAGTTAATGGAGAAAAAAAACAGCAACAATAGGAGTACAGTGTATGTAGTAGGTGAGCCTATTTAATTCCTGACGGGTTCTCGAAAATAGAACTGGCATGTTTCTTGCAATTTAAGAGTGCCTTTTTTAGAAAAAGTCAAAGTGATGTAACAATTTTGCTTTCAATTATTAATAAACCAAGCTTGGTAACAAACCACCATCATCTTTGAATTTCTTTCTAGTGTCTCCCATTTTAGTTGGAGATAATTAATAACACACGATCTCTGAATTTACCCCAACCAGTGAGGCTGTCAGTTATATTTTCGCTTCTGTAATTGTAAGGCGAAGGAAACCAACTGACATCGGAGAATCGGCCAGAGATCTGTAAGTGCATGTGCTTAATATGCTTTTCAAAATACGAAATTTTTATTGGCTGTTGTAAAACACCATTTGGTTCTTGCGAAATCATTGTCCTTTTAACTGCAAGTGTCTGCCGCGTCCTCAGGAGACGTTGCATTTCATCGGTGAAGGGCGGGATACAGGGGGCGGTGGAGGAGGGGGGAGGGTGGGCGGGGATTGACAGTGGATTAGCAGCGAAACAAGGAGAGAAGGATAGCATCCACTTTGGAGGGAAATGAATAGGGGTACGGTAATCTGCCGATCACTGCTGCTTTTTGGCCCAATCCGTCAATACGCCATTATTTTTGTTCAAATTCGGATCCGCGTTACCTGAAAACTCAAGTCAATAGAAATGTTTGAAAAAATACATTCCAAACATATATGTAAATATTTCTTTTTTTAGCTTTCGAAAAACAAAGGCCCTCCGAATCGCAGCAACAAACAAAATGAATCGATTTTCAGTTATAATCACAGCTCACCAGGGGTTGGCTTCCCGTTGAGTTTGGCTAAATTAAATTTTAAAACTTGACCACTTCTTATTTGTCTTCTTTTCCTTTTTAATTTACAGCGCGACGCGCCTTACCGTGGCCACCCAACAAACTTTTTTACAAGTGTCATCTTGTAATATTTAACGTTTTCACTGCCTTTTTTTGCTAAGTACGTTGTAACAAGTATCCATTTGATCGTATTCAACTTTGCAGGAGGCGTGTTCGTCAAACAGCTAATAACATTACGAGAATACAGTTGTAAAAAGTTTGTTGGGTGGTCACGGTAAGGCGCGTCGCACTGTAACTCACTTGGAATTTTAGTCTGCATGATTGAAGTTAAATTGCTAAAGTTAAAAGTGACTTGGCTAAAAAAACAAACCAAGACAAAAACCAAAAAAAGTATAAAATCTTGCAAACGTAGTGACGGAAATTGTTTCCCTGCCTAAATCACGCAATATGCTGTTGCGAAAAAAATTCTGTGTGAGCTGACAGTTAGTCTCCTTTGCAGCCGTTGTCAGGCACGTCACACAACGCTCCCTCCGCCCCGTTGCGTGACGAGCAAAACAACGTCTGTAAAGGGGACAGCTGACAGGCGAACCTCGATTTAATGACCTTTTGTATAACGGAGTCCTCGGTATAACGAAAGGTATTATTCGCCCCAGTAATAGCAACATATACAGCAAAGAACCCCGAGGTTTAATCGACGAGTTATGTCCTTTTTTCGACTTTTTTTTGCTTGTTTACAAGCAAAAAAGAGGAGAATAGCGTTTAGTGGACTCAAATCTGAACCGGAAGGGATCGCATTCTTGTTAACTCTCAAGGGAATACTTTCCGCTGTGGGTGGTCAAAGCGCGTGACTTGTAAGTGTCACTCTATAGTTGTGCTTCAGCACTTCCGTTCTTGTAGAAAAAACGTGACTTGTCAAATTTACAAACATTATATAAGAATCAAAAACGTGAGTAGCCCAAATCTTACGTCACATAACCAATTAAGAATGTAAGCGGTTCAACGCTCAAAGGCAGTGAAGTTTAGGACGATTAAGAACGCAATTTTTACTAGTACAAGTCTTTAGGCGCTAATATTAATTTAACCTAAAACGATTAACAACGCAAATTTGTACTCGTACAAGTCTTTCACACATTAAAACGTTGCCAATAGTTAACCAAAGGGAACTCATTTCGTGACAATTGATTATTTCTGCTGAGTTGCACAATTGTGCTTCAGCACTTCCGTTCTTGTAGAAAAAACGTGACTTGTCAAATTTACAAACATTATATAAGAATCAAAAACGTGAGTAGCCCAAATCTTACGTCACATAACCAATTAAGAATGTAAGCGGTTCAGCGCTCGAAGACAGTGAAGTTTAAAACGATTAAGAACGCAATTTTTACTAGTACAAGTCTTTAGGCGCAAAAATTAATTTAACCCAAAACGATTAACAACGCAAATTTGTACTCGTACAAGTCTTTCACACACTAAAACGTTGCTAATAGTTAACCAAAGGGATCTCATTTCGTGACAATTGATTATTTCTGCTGAGTTGCACAATTTAGAATTGCAACATCATCTAGCGAAGCGCACTATTACTAAAAATAGATCTCGCCACATGATACCCCCCCCCCCCCCCCCCCCCCCCCCCCCCCCCCTCTGCGTGAGTCGGACAACAATTTTAGTTTGGGCAAAGGCTTTGTATGGAGGGGACCGACACAATGTGAGGCCGAGATGATAGATTCCAAACATTTTTGCTTTAGTAAGTGAAAACAGATTGAAGGTATCCAAAAAATGGCCCAAAATTGAATTTATTAGTCGAAGATCCGGCAATAACACCTTGATTCCCAGTGCAAAATTATTCAGGCTGCCGAGAAATTTAAGCGGCGGATAGCGAATTACTATCGAATTATATAATTGCGAAGGATTGCTTTATTTAGGCACCGGAAAGATCGTCGGTTGCAAGAAATTCAGAATTCTTCCCGAATTTGACGGCACTGATCGCCGGTCATCCGATCTGTTTCGACACATGATAGATAGAGGGCGAAAATATTATGCTATTCAAACGCCTTTCTAATGGAATTGACGGCGGGTTTGATTTTAATAAAGCTGTTATTTATCCCCATTACTATTACAGACTGCAGCTACAGCTGCCGAGCTCGATCAGTGTATATTAAATAGTATTTGCCGCGACAATTGTGTAACGAAATTGACCTCTTAAAATATTCGGGTCAGGCAAGGGGACCGATCGGACGAGCGTTTCTTTGTGTAATTTTGTGGTGGCATAAATCTGAGGTTAGCTCTGTTGTGTTGGAAAATGTGCCACTAAGAACAGTGTAAACGTTTTGCATTTCTCATAAAAATAAATGTTTTCTTTCAGCAAATCCCGGCAGCAAATCGGGCCTTTATAATCCATTCAATAACTGAGAGTAAAACATTTTACACATTTATTGAATAATCGCTCTGTTTGACAAACCTTTTGTTTCAAACCACGGTTTGAGCTTTCTACGTTGCACAGGTAAGGCTTTCTCTCGAAATCCGAGCCAATCCTGCCAATCTGGCCATGGTTTTGTGAAACAATCGCTAAATATGCCTCCAAAGTGCCCGCCAACCATACATTGCTCTTACAGAGAGCGGTTTGTTTGTTTGAATTTTGACTCACACCGGGGGTCAAATTCTGTGACGTCATTAGTGCGCTTCGCTAATTGCAACATCATTAAATGTGTTAAGTGATATTTATAAGTGTTTTTGTAGCCTGTTGTGAAATTACTTCCGGTGGAAGTAGTAAGTAAACGTTAAACGTTTCTTCTGTTCAGAAGTAAATGCATCGATCGCAATTAGAAAAATAACAGCAACTGTTTTGCTGGAAATGTAGTCGTTAGAAATGGCATGTGTAGCTGTAAGGTAAAGAATAACGCGAGGAGAAGCGGCTTTTGGTAATATCCAAACGAAAATTTACTTTGCTCAGTGTGGGGTTAAGATTGCGTGACGAGACAAAAGGTAACTCTGTCGTGCGTAACCTAACCTGCGATCAGGCGTTATTTTTCTGCATTAGGCCGAGTAGAAATCTTTCTAACTCGAAAGGAAACGACTATTTCGATTAAACATGTTAAAGGCAAACGTCAAAGTTTACCTTTTTTAACCAAGCCAAAGTATATGAGTCGCAAAGCACCCAGTCGTCGCGACTGACAAATACAGCATTTACTCCGCGAAAATAAAAAATACTTGAACTGAAAGACGTTTGAATTCTTCCATGATATGTTCGAACAACAATGCCCAGGATAAACCTTCTACTCATACTAACCTCATGCAAAAAAAGTCGATATCTCGAAGAGATCTTTGATTTGTAAAGAGACACTTCACTAACTTAACCTGGTTTTGTCAAGGCTTTCCCTCGACGTTGGTCCCCGATGATATCACAATATTTTTTTTAATATTCCTTCTACATAATTTAGAATAGAGTTCGGTAATTTTTGCAGACCGAGAAAATCTCTGCAACTGAGATCTGGATAACAGGAAAGATTAAATGTTGATATTGTACCGTGTACAAAATGCAAGTGTAACGTTCGCTTAGAGCCCCTGCAGTTACCGAACGTACCCTGGCAGTATCAACAGCAAACTTAAATTCACGCATCCGTTCCTGCGGATTATCGTCTTGAGAAATGTGGTATCAGCACGACCAGTTTTCAAATCGCCAACTCCCGGTCCCATGTCTGATCATGATCTCATAGCAAGGCAACATAACCAAAGGCTCACAAATCATCCTCACAGTGCAAAATTCGTAGCCCCGTTGGCCCAGCTCCGACTTACTTGCTGCATTAAAGTTGGTGATCTTGTCTACATTTATTCTGACATGAACAAATCAAGGGTGAGGGACCGCTCCCTCGTTACCAAAGTAGAAGGCGCCTTCAGTCATGTAAGGATGTTCACCGGTTGACCACTCGCAGCACCTCCTACCGCGTAAGAAACTCCGAGTGCTTCGAAGTTCCTGGAGAACTGTCGGAAACACGTCTGCGACCCCAGGACGACTTCCGGCTGGCGATGAAGAGGTTCCCATTCAATCAGCCAACCCTCCCCCTCCACCAGATATCCCGGAGGCAATCTCGTATCTGGCAGATGAATATGTACCACAGGCAGAAGAAAGTAAATTCTCCCCAAGGCCAACTGCTTGCAGCTCTGGGGATTCCCCTCCCGACCAAGCTGAAGAAATGCAATTAATTTGATACCGCTGAAGAAGCTCTCCAGCCAAAACGATTAACGCGCCACCGTCGGCGCCTAACACGTTATGATGATTATGTTATAGACTTCTAAGACAAGTTGATCATAATAAGATCAGTTGAGGCATCGATCTGAACTTAATACCTGTGTTTGTTACTTGGCTAGTCTGATCATGAAGGGACAGACATTATGTTCATGTTCGTATGACTAGAGACACTCCTTAATCAGGGACGGCGGAACATTTTTCCAATTTGCGGAGCGGGAGGGGGGGGGGGTTGGCCATGGGTGGGTGGGTGAGTAGTGACTTGAAGTGATGGTGCTTAAAGACTCTTCTCTTAGTAAGTCTTTATTTTTTTGGAAATACTGAGGGAGGGGAGAGGGGATATATAAACGGCTCCGCCGTCCTTGTTCAATCCGCAAAGGCGCAGACATTTCTCGTTTAAATTCATGTTCATACTATTTGTTTAGAGTATATACAAAGGTCCTTTCTAGTAGGAGAAAAGAGAGGTCGCGCCAGTGCCGGTCAGCGGTACTTAGTTATCATGCGTGCAGTGCCGTCCTCGTGGTCAGCCATCTTGTCGTTGTTTGTATTGCTTGTGTGTTAGATTTGCCTATTAATCTACTGGCGTATATTTTAAAATGCCTCCTTTTTACTTAAATATATGAATATTTTATTCTGGGCCTCTTGTGTTCTCTTTTGTGTTCGTATGTTTTTCCAGCTCGATGTTGTTTACATTCTCAATTACAAACTCTATTTCGATTGGCCTCTTTACCCCACTAAGTAAATAGTTCAGACAGTTCACCCTGAAGCCAATATATATTCGTTCCGTTTCTGATGAAACGAGCCAAAAAGCAAACAAGCTAAGGCAAACGGATTTTTAACTTGGGTCGAAGCCCAAAACATGTAGATGTCGAGTTTTTCTTACTTATTTTTATTTTTACATGACCTGATATGTCTGTGATTGTAACAGCGATGTTCAAAGCCACTATTGGCTTGCTGGTGAATAAAAGAAGAGATAAGGCAGCAGAGGTGCTGAAGGAAGGCGATGTAGCAGATCGAAAAATACGAGACCTGGTCGTGCGTGAAATAGATGATGTCAACTCAAAGCTGCACGGATTAGCAAGAAAGGATCTTTTAACAAGTATCAGCTACTTCAGGCGAGGAGTGGTTCAGCTTTTTGAGCTGCTAAGGAAAGCCAAAAGTGGCAAAGACGGTTCACTCTTAGCAGAAGCCAAGGGAATAGACGCTTCGGAGAAGATTTTAAATTGCGGCTTGCTATTATCAGCAATCGTTGAGGCAGGAAATACGGTTTCTAAAGCTGAGAGTTTCAAAAACACGAAACTCGGGCATTTGGATCATGCAGATACGAGAGTTCTTCTGAATGCAAAAGAAGACTTCAAAATAGCTTGTTTAGAAGCAACAAAAGCTTTCAATAATGACATTTTAAGTATAACTGATCGTATTCAAGCATTGGTTATTCGTGTTGCGACGACAATACTAGAGAAAATAGATTATCCCGAGGATTCAATGGCAGCGTGTAAGCTGTGCCTTGAAGAGCTACACTCGATGCCTGCTGTACAGAGCTGTTTTGCATGTCGTGGAGTTCAAGAAAGGTCTCTGGTCCTGGTTTAGTGCGGCTGAACGAAGCGAAATTATTTACTCTGTTCATCGGTTAAATCGTGATGTCTACGATGTCACGCAAATGGTTTGCTGTCTCGGTGACAGCAAGAGGATCTCGAATCGGCCTTGTGTTGGTCACGGAGAAGAAAACGTTGACATTTTACGCGACTCGCGAGTCGCCGAAACTCTGCGTAAATTAGGTATGGGCCACTGTTGGGTACCATGGTCATTTGGTCAGGAAGGTGAAGACAAGCTGAAGCTTCCACGTGGTATCGCTACAAATAGTCTAGGACAATTCATTGTAGGAGACTTGTGGGGTGGTAACGTGAAGGTTTTTGACAGAAGAGGTACCTTTCTGTATTCTTTTTGCTCCCGAATTAATGTGGGAGTAACAACGCCAATATTTATTTATGATGTGGCCACAGACAAGAAGGCCAATATCTATGTGTTGGTTTTACTAAACAAGAAGATGTCTGGCGAATGGATGTGTTGTGGATGCGAGGAGTATGTTTTTGGAAAAGTTCTAGAGTTGTATTACAAAATTCCTCTCAGAAAAGAGCTGAGATACTGCTCACTGGCAGTCAACGACAACAAAAAACTGTTTGTGCTGTTGGAACCAAACAGCATCATATCTGAAAGAACAGAAGTAATTGATGTGTACGAGCATGCTGATGGAAATTTTGTTCGATGCTTTGGAGAAAGAACAGTAAAGATGGCAAAAGCTATCACCGCTGCTGATGGTGGGCGTGTTATGGTATTGGATGGAGCTGGTTCCTATGTTCACACTTTCAGTGAACAGGGCGACCACCTTTCTAAGTTTCAGCTAGAAGGACGTTATTATTACCCCAAAATTGCATTTCATTTTGAGAGTAATCATGTCGTCCTCGCTGCTGAACGGAAAGTGCTAATATACACCGTAGATGGCGACCTATTACGTGGCATTGAACACAACGCAGAAGCGATTCAAGGAATAACACTTTTCGAAAGTTTCGTTGCCATCGCTTGCAGTGGTTATAAGGTACTTGTTGTTTTACTCACAGCGTGAAAATGTAATTCAATGTGACGTGGCACAACAGAAATATTTTTAAAGTGCTACATGTACTATGATCAATTTTTCACCCCTTGCTTTTTTTTGGTGTACCATAGAGTATTTGACGAGATTCCGGAGATATTTAAGCTTAAAAAGATCGTAAAATATAATATGCAAATTAGAGGATTGATGACATCATCTACTCAACCCAATTTTATGTCTCGGTCATTTTTGTGCAGAGACCAATGAAACTTGAACTTTCTACGGGGAGAATTTATATTTATAATAAAAAAATTTTTCCGGCACCCCCCTTTCCCCCCCCCAAATTTCTTTTAAAAATTTAGGATTTTTCAGTTTGGTTCACATGCTTGCCAGATCACGCATGTAAAACATTTTTGACAAACAACAAAACATAATGGCAGCATTGGCCAGAAAAGCTTTTAGCATCGGGGGATCTGGAACCTAGTGCGTTGCCATGGTAACCAAATTGTTAAGTTCACATTGTAAAACAAAACTAGCAGAGTGTTACTGCAAAAAATCAGAGACTTCCGATTCAAATTGGCTGAGATATTACTTTCTTCATATTTGGTCAGAATTTGGTTGAGTGTATGACGTCATCACTTTGCTAATTTGCATATTTTAAAAACTTGAATATCGTTTCCTTTTTTCTCTTTCGTCAGTTGTATAATTATTTTCAGCATTGTTTTCTAATAATATGACCATATGCTGGATCCTGTACGTCAGAACAATTCTGATCATCATCATCATCATCATCATCATCATCATCACTTTGTTTACCCTCGGATTTGAAGAGTAGCTTATACAGCTCCTCCTTTATACGCATCCTTGCGTGCCGGCTCAATCAAACTCCTAACCACGACTTGTTTGTCTTATTTTCCTTTGACTTGCTATCCTCGCTAGGAATTTTAATCTGCATGATTGTAATTAAATTGCTTCAATAAAAAGTGGCTTGACTAAAAAAAAAGTAAAAATTCTCGAAAACGCCCCCCAAAAAAAGAAAAATGTTTGAGCTGCACCGTTGCGTGACGAGCTAAACAGCAGCTGCGAAGGAGACAGCTGACAGACCTGGAACCTCGATTTAACGAACCTCTGTATTACGAAGTCCTCGGTTTATTAAACAAAGGATGTTATTTCCCCAGTTATAGTAAAATATACAGAAAAGAACCGCGATATAAAAAGTCCCTTGGCCCTCGTTTTATAGACGCTCTGGCGCGAAGGAATCTGTAAAAAAATGTTTCTATCAGGCGTTCCTGGCAGAGCTTAAGACTGGGAAATAATACTTGCTTCCGGCTCTGCTTGTCGCTTGTCACGGGTCTGTGCAAGAACAACATGGCGTTTTGTGGAGTGAAATGGGCTCTTTTGATTTTAGTTATTCTACAAATGGCATTTTCCACATCGGGAGAAACCTGTAAGAAGACCGGCACATGTTCGTGTACACTGTCGGATGGATCGACGGTTGATTTAAAGGCGGTGGATGGAGGATCAAAACCAAAGTAAGGAAAACTTTCGTTTTCGTAAATGTAAAAATGTCTGTCTGTCCATGTCAGCTGACCAGGAATAAATGCCTGACAAGCTGACATCCTACTCACCAAATGACTGCTAATTGACTCTATGTTCCTTGTTCCCCAGAAAAAATTTCCTTGTGTTCCCTTGTTCCCTGAGAGAATAATTTTGATCCCTGGCCTGTTCCCTAAAATATCAGAAGCACATGCAGCTTTTGTTCCCGTGTTCCCAGCTTATTTTCTTTTTGTTCGGACCTCGTTTTCTTGTTCCCGATTATTTTATGGCCCTGCTCCCTAGTCATGAATGCTGAGCAGAATTTGTTTGTGTATAGGAATGCTGTGTCTATAAAAAAGGGTAATGGTAAGGCCAAGTTTATTTTGACATGCACTCGCAAAAATTTGTCTTCCTGTCATCAGTTGACCAGGCCAAGTACGATCTACTTGTCTCCACATGGACAAAAACTTGTCTATGGAGACAAATCATCAAAGGAACTGTCATCCTACAAAATGTCAATAAATCTGTTGAGAGATCAGCTCTTGCCAAGACAATTCAAATAAAAACCAAGATTGGTATATACATGTATAGGTTACCTGGCAGCCGTTCTTTAGCTGCAATCAGATTACAGTGCGACTACTCAAACCGGAGCTAGCCTGCGAACAGGCTCCCGAGTGGGGTTTCCGCGAGCTAAGCGAGTGGGGTTACGCAAGCGAAGCGAGCGGAAGAGCTGGCCTAAGGGGGAGTACGGGGGTGCGGGAGCCTGTAGACAGTCCTTTGTAACCGCCGATCCATGATACCAGATTCTGGTATCATGATCTGATTGGTCAGACCTCTTATTTTGACAACTGACCGATGAATATTGATAGATGCTGTCAACACAAAATATTGCGCTACAAGTTTGCAAGTTTTCGTAATCGATTATGATTTCCGATTCCTTTGATAACGTTTTCCCCATCCATAGACAATAATAGGTAGCTTTAGCAATAACGCCGGCGCCTGGTGCAAGATAAATTTATATTTTACTTGAGAATCTTGCTTTTATCCAAATGTATTCAGTGTATCTATTGGTTTAAGAACAAACTGGAGCTTGAGAACAAGCTGGAGCTGTCAGAAAGCGTTCATCATCAAATAGAAATTCGAAAATTTAGCCGACATCGTTCACGCTATTTAAAATACGCAGAATTTGGTCATTTGACGTTGTTGTTTTGCAGGGAACGGCCAAGAAATGTACCAGGATATAAAACGCATTTGTCTTTTGTTTTGCCGTCGTGGTTTGCAAAAGCTCCTTTATTTATATTGCTGTGCGAACTTTAGGGATCTCCTAGAAGACTTTCCCGTCACATTCTCTTAATCAATCTTGTTGGCATTTTGCCGAAGGTGTTTCACTACATGTAGTCGGCGATCGTAGCACTGAAGTTCTTTTGTAGCGGCTTGGCGTTACAATAAGAAAGTCAGACAAGTTGTCAAGCACAAGAAAGGCATGACAATTCAGAATAATTTTCTCCACGCTGCAAGCGTTGTCCTGGTTGTCCCAGCTTTTCAATTTCCACAGGTTAAATCACACCTTCTTGGTAAGAAGCCACAAGCAATTTTTTGTTTTTCAGCGTGTTGAATACAAAAACTACTGGCATGATGAATACGATATGAATATGTTGGTGGTCCATATTCATTAGTTATCAAGAAAAAGAACCACAACTTCTCACATGGCTTACTTTGCAGCTGCATTTAATTAACTTCACTGTGTTTACTGGTATTAATTATACATTATTGTATACCGTAAAATTCCGGTTATAAGCCCCCCGCTTATAAGCCCCCCCCCTGGTTATAGGCCCATCTACCTGGAAGCAAAAAAATACATCCGGTTATAAGCCCCCCCCCCCCCCCCCGGATATAAGCCCCCCTCTGCTGAATGACAGTACTGAACAGGGCTAGATGTTGCATTATTATGTGTTTTTATTATATGGCTACAATAGTGTGCGGGCATTATTTTCTTGTAATGACCGGCATTATTAAAAATGGTTCTTGGCTCGACGTTTTTTTGAGTTGTGAGTGAAAGCTACTAGCGAGGGGGGGGGGGGGGGAAAACAACAAAAAATGCCAACAAAATATAAAAATCTTTTCAATAACTGAAAGAAAAATATAAGCATACCGATACTTCTTTAGTATGAGCGACGATGAGAGCCACAGAGAGCGAGTTTTACCTCCAACCAATGTTTTTTCCCTTGATTATACTCTTTTTTTGAATAGTGCTTAAAGGCCATATAATAAATAACTTATTAACCTCGTCCGTTCAGTCATTACAGGGAAATCTCAGACCTCGACCTTAATGTATTGACCTAGCTGTCGCTCGGTCAATACATCAAGGCCTCGGTCTGAGATTACCCTGTAATGACCTCACTCTCGGTTAATAAGTAGTATTTAACGTAAAACTTATTTCGACCAACACTCCCATTGCTCGTTTCGAAACGGGTTTTTTTATTTCGCTTATAAGCTTTCCAAGATATAAGCCCCTACGCTTATAAGACCAACAAAACACCTTACTTAGTTGTATAAGCCCAGGGCTTATAACCGGAATTTTACAGCTCCAGTTAAAGCTACTCTTCTTTTTTCATGTTAAGCTTTCAAAACATTCCAGAGAAGGATAGTGAAGGTCGCACATTTGAGTGGAACCCATGTACACCTTTCAGTAGTGGGACTGGGTGTGACAATGTACTGGTGAGTCTTTTAAATAATGTTGACTGGTTCATTTAATTTCTGACAATCATAAAGTACTGCTGGTTGAGTTTTGCTAAAAAAGGCTTTTAATCCAAACGTAGCCAGCTGGCACACACACTGTAAGTGATTATTGCATTACTCCTCCCTTAATATGCAATCACTTATGATTGTGTGCAGTTTGGCTGAATAAGCTGTTGGGTGAGTAGATCACCCACAAAACTAAAAGAAAAAATAGCTTAGCAAATTGAGAGCCGGCTTGCCCCTGGCTACCTGGTTTAAAAGCTGTAGTGTATGTGGTCGTGATTTTAAGTGAGACATTTTCATGGCACTGTAAATGAGCCAATACGTGATCAAACTGTTGTGTTATCCTTTGTGGTGCAAAGTAGTATGTGGTATCAGTGCCATAACAGGGAACCTTTTAAAAATGTATTGGGGGGGGGGGGTACATTACGAGCACAGGAGGGGCAAGCTTCTAAGGCCAAGGGGGTTCGAGGGCATGCTTCTGGAAGATTTTCAAATCTGGGGTCTCTAATTTAATAGCATTTCCAGCCTTCTGATCTAGCGTTTTCTTGACGGCAAGCACTATATAGGGCTTCTGATATTATGCGATGTTGCGATTTCGCATAATTGACTTCAAATCGCAACTTTTCGCATAATTCATAAAAAATCGCATAATTCGTACAAAATCGCACAATTTGAGAAAGGAAAAGAAAATACTCGCTTTAACTAAATTCTAAGACAATTTCAACATTGTTTCAAGGTGGTTTACCTGTCAAAAAAACCTTGGAACACCTCTGGTGTGGTTTTCAAACGAACAACATTACTTCGAGCAGGCAACTTCCTTTTTCAGCTTTTTCAGTTTCAACTTAGCCATAACAACATTCACACAAATAAATTTGCTTTCTATCGTTGCTTTCTTGTATTGTACTGAAGTTTACAAGACAAAATGGCTGAATTCAGAATGTTTAAATCCCTCCATGAAGTAAAAAACATCGTAGATTGTTCGATCGTTCGACCACTGCACGTTAACATGTGCGCCTTAATCAATTTAGTCAGCGGTATCTTGTCACTTTATATATTATGGCACCAAAAGTCCTCAACATTCTACTACGTCATGTAGTGGTCACGGAAAGCCATTTGATATTGGAATAAACGCAAATGAGGTGAAAATAATCTATTTCATTCAAATACAGATATTTATCTTTTCTTTATGCTCTTATTATTTTTTGAAATGCAAAAAATGGATTTTCATCATGTGAAACCTTGTAAAACAAGCTAAAAATTGCTCAGATAAAATCGCATAATTTGCCGCATAATAATACTTTCTTGCCGCATAATCTGCCCTAAAAATGCCGCATAATTTCTGCTTTTTTGCCGCACCCTATCAGAAGGCCTGGCTATAAGGATAGCACCGGGAAAACACTAATTACGCTAAAAAAATTCCAACAATATCATAATATTAATAATTACTGTTCCACTTTCGAATATTTTTATTTTGTGTTAGCCAAATTTTCGAGGGGCTCTTGAGTCGCTTTTTGACTCACTTTTCTTAGATTTTTTTTTAGTTAAAACTTAAATAAAATATAAGCATGATGTTGGTATGAATAATGTAAACATTTGTCATCATCATTATCTGTCCTTGTAGCGCCATTGGATGCATAAAGCCTCTTTGTAAATTGTGCTTATACGTTTTATCTTTGTTCAGGTTTGTCAAGTTCTTCAAAATGAAAAGAACCCTGCTGGATCTGAAGACACAAGTTTTAGTGTGGACAGTGATGGTAATGTTGTCATAACATATGGAGGCATTCCAAGTGGTTCACCTTCATATACAAGGTATTCAGATGTAGCATTACAGTGTGCTGTTTTTCAATTTCAATTTATTTTGTACAACACCACCATACTACATCTCTGAGGCAGATCTGTCACGGCATCATTGTTTTGATTTCTTTATCTTTAAAACCTAATATGCCAGTTTGCACATAGGAGGCCCACAAGTTCTCTTTCATTTTGCTCTGTCCTGGGTGTTCCTTGCTGGATAGACCCATATATAACCTGCATCATTTAATTTCGTTTTCAGGCTTCTTTGACCAGTGTTTCTTTGCCACCCTCATTTTATCTTGCCCTTTCAGTTTCGTTTGAGCACAAAACTGTGATGTCCCTACTAAACCAGTCCAAAATATCACTTCTTAAAGTTGCTGGTGGCATTCTGCAATTACATTGCTCATACTTTTTACCAATTTCCACTAAAACTATACCAATACCCCTTGTACCAGGACTAAAGAGAACGTAAATGTAAGATCTACTCTTTTAAGTTATGTGATTTTTTTTGACAAATCACAAATAAGTGGTAGAATTTGGTGTTGCAAAAAATGATAGTTGCTCATAATGATACAGTAAACACTCGCATATAAGAACAAGTGGATTAAGAACATCAGGCTATAAGTTAGCCAATAAAGCACCATTCATATTCCAGATGCCAGAATAAGAAAGTAACTCAAAAAGTAATGTTGTGCATACTTATATTAGCCAGCGCCAGTAGCTTGGCGTTCTAGTCAGTCAGGGAGAGCGAGAAATCCTTCTGCCTTCCGCCTTCGCTTTGCTCGCGCGCGCGATTTCTCGCTCTCCCTGACTGACCAGAACGCCAAGCTACACTGGCTATACTTATATTTGTTATAGTATTTATATCTTTAAATTTGTATTTTGGTGTAAGTAATAGAACATTGTATGTTAAATAAATCTCCAGTAATACAACTGTATATAGCATTTCTGAAAGAAATTGTAAGATCATTTTAAGAACATTTCCAGGCTGAAAAATAGTATAGCACATACATGGAGATGCAATTTGTGGATAGCACACATATTTTAACAAGATCCACTAAATCTGCCTCTAACACCTCCAGCAGGTCATGTACATACATTTACGGTATATTTGTCTTGTATAATACCGGTAGCCTATAACTTGTATGTGGTATTTTGTTATTTATAACTGGTCCACACTTTGCTTGGTGTATTTCCCCTAGCATACATTACTAAGCTGTACATGTATGTGCCATAATAATTATTTTTAGAACTGTATCATTTATCTGTTTAAACCTGTCATATCTATCATCTCACCAATAAACAAAACAAAAATAAACAAGCAGATGCATTTTTTGCCATCGCACAGGCACAGTATTTAGAGAAGCTCGCATTATTTGCTCAATGTAAAGCCTGGCCTTTTCTAAACCATCAGCAAGACGTAGAGCGAGGGCATTCACCTGATCTTCTTAGACCTTAAAAGTGCATTATTTCTTAAAGGACATAGAAAACAAATTTTCTAGTTGGTTTAGAATAATATGTAAAAATGTTTATCCAAGAGCACAAAAACTACGACAAAACTCGACGCCGCTTGTAAACGTTTAGTCACAAATGCACACAACATCGGTAAAGGGAAGTTTTAGTTTATTCATCTCTTTGGTGACTTCTTCCAAGAAAAACAGAGAATGATACAATGTCATTCATACCTACCTAAAAACCGTGACCTAGCCCCTTTAATGCGAATTGGTGACCAACTTTTTAGCAAGAATAGCGCATCGAATGAAATGATGATGTGACCTGGTGATAAATCAAAAACTCTTTTGTGCCATGACGGAAGGGAATTTTCAAATGTAAACTGATCGCTAAAAGTTAAAGAGGCTTTCCATTGAATGTCGTAAAACCAAAACAAAGTTATCACTGCCCGGCCAATCACAGAGGACAAAGTAAATACAATGTACATGCAACGGGCGCGAAACTCGAGAAAATGTGTACAAGTGAGTTACGATTGCTTTTGGTTTTACTCTTGATTGGTCGAGAAAGTGGCGTGCGTTTTTTTAACCAATCACCGAGCCTCGGCGAAGTAAGGCAAAACCAAAGCAAGCTCGATTTACTTTCGACCCTCAAAGGAAAACCGCTCTATTTGGCTTCAAAAAGAGTAAAGCTGGATTTTTACTGACGTGAATTTTTTACGTGCGTTTACGTGCGTGAAAAATTTAAAGACAATTTATGAACGACTTGCGCAAGTCGTTCGTACATTGTCTGTAAATTTTTTCACGCACGTAAACGCTCGTAAAAGATTACGCGTCATTGAAAATCCACCTTAAAAATGTGAAATCTCATCTTTGAAACGTGCACTCTTTTTATGAAGGGCGGTTTTCAAAATCGTTGATGAGGGAAACGTATATTTGAAGTGCCTTTAAAATACTGTTTAGGAAACAAAAAAACAAAAGCATTTAGATGTTTCAGGGATAACCCCTTCATTTCTCAAAGGCAAACGCAAACGCTTGAGCTCTACGCAAATTTCTTGCGTGCGCGTGGTTTAAAAGTAAACAAACATTTTTTGTATTGTCTTGAATATTCCGTGTATTGTGAGCTTCTGTCGTCACAATTCATACATAGGTTTAAATAAATTAATACAATGTACTTAGAAGAGCAAGGGTCCTGTGCGAGCCTTAAGCTTTCTTGCTATTTTTGCTATTACTTTTTTTTCATTTTCAATTTTTTAATAGACTGATGCATGTATGCTTGTATTTTACACAGGGGGTCAGAGATTACTTTAAAGTGTGATGCAAAAGTATCAGGAAAAGGAATTGTATCAGATTTTATAGAGGACAAAAAATCTGACACAAGCTCAATATATGTAAATATCTACACTTTGCCACATATGTTTTGAAACAGGTTTTGATCCCCATCCCATCTACAATGAAGTGTTTCCTAAGAACTATAAAACATTGTGATTCTACATCTGTTACTTGAAAGGCAGTCACGACTGTTTCTTATGTAATTGCTCTCAGAAAATGTGCTTATCAAGACTATGAAAATCGCTGATGTACAAAGTACAATGTATTCCACTTATAATTAGGCCCGGTTCAGATGCCGAACGTTTCATGAGCCGAACCTAATACCTTGAATTAAGTACGGGAATAACACCCGTGGACCGGCTATGATTCAGACGCCGAGCTTTTCATGAGCCAAAGGGGCTTTCATTCTCTTAGCATTAGATGTTGATCAATTTTGGCTCTCAAAGGGTTAAAGAGTTAAAACAACTGGGATCCTTTTGACTGTGCTTAAAAGAATTGTAACTTCACGTGAATATCGTTAGAGTAACATCAAATGTATGTCCTTTTCAGAGTGCAACGTATACTTCAAGTCACGCCTGTCCAACAAAAGGCTCCGGATCTTCAGGTGGTCTCAGTGTTGGTAGTATTCTTCTTATCATGTAAGCAGATATTACATTAAGATGTTCTTGTGAAAATGAAATAAAAGCAACCGAGGTTGGTTAATGAAATGCTTAGCTACTTTATTACTTGAAGTAGGTTGAAGTTGATAAAAATAAATTAACCGCCATAACGAATTTAGAAAGTTGACGTTTCGAGCGTAAGTCTTTCCGGTCGGATTTTTCGACGAGAAGCAAACGCTTGTCAAATGTGTTTTAAAAGGTCTTGGTAGACGAATACTACTTATTCGAGAAATCGATTTATCTTCTCCAGACTTGCAAGTGAAATTTTCATGGTAGATTTGAATTCATTTATCTACCAGAAGATGGTTTTTTACATGTTCTATAAGAAAATAATGCAGGCATGAGGTCTAGAAAAGCTGCTAGTGGATGCCCGAGCCGTTAGGCGAGGGCATTCAGCTGCTTTTCTAGACCTCAAAAGTGCATTATTATCTTATAGGACATGCGAAAACCATCCTCTAGTGGGTTTACAATTCTGTGCTCGGGTTTTTTTTTTTAAACGAGCACAGAACTTACAAGACTTGCTGCCGCTTACGGCAGTTACAAATGCACGGAACATAAGTAAAGTGAAAGTTTAGTTTATTTTTTTCTTCGGTGGCTTCTTCGTAAATAAACAAAGATACCATTTCATCCATATTTTAAATTTATAGTCCTTTTCCGACTACCTAACCAGAAGATTCTGTCAAAGCCGACAAACCGAGTTGAAAAATTTACCCATTCAAGTTTGGTCACCTTACTTCAATTTTATTTACAATTTCCATGCGTTCGTTTCCCGGCAAGATTCAAGTTCGCCTCTAATTTCGATTTAAAAAGAACAAAAGCGGAGTGCTCTGTCTTCAGATTGCGGCTAAAAAGAAAGTTTTCTTAACTCAAAGCGTTTCTAGAGTCTTGCTTGTTTTGCTAAATGGTGGCAAAATGGTGGCGTACACAACTCCAAAGACGTTCGCCCAATATGTTCTAATGTGTCCAAAAAGGATGATCAAAGAGTTGCAACATTTCGACCCAAAAATGATATTGGATCAAGAAGTTGTGATCATTTGACCATGGCTTTACAATTTTTTTTTCAGATTTTTCCCTTTGCTTCTTATGTATTTCATCGTTGGAGTGTTGATCAACCGCTTTGGCCGTGGAATAGAGAGCATGCCTGAATTGATACCAAATCATTCGTTCTGGACTGACTTTCCTTTCCTTGTCAAGGTACAGGTCTATTATATGCTTGAACTCTCACTGTTGGTGGATGTTTCGTTATGTATGTGATAAATGTGGGAATTATCGCTCGAAATATGGAAAAAAATGCTATCTCTTTCTAAAACTAATTAGTAAACAGATTACACTTTGATACAATACAGGCTATGGGTTATAATGTGGGGGATGCGTTAGCCTAATGGTTAGAGCGCTAGACTCTCAGCCGAGTGGTCCGGGCACTAGAACTGGATGCTGTCATTGTGTTATGTCCTTGGTAAAAAAAAAAAAGACGCGGTACTTTCATGGTAGCCAGTTTGGGGGGAGGAGGGGAAGGGAGAGGTACTCTCATTTTTTTTTTTTTTTTTTTTTTTTGGGGGGGGGGGGGGGAGGTAGAGATACTCCCAATCGCTTAAAACGAAGTTAAGCTCAGGCGGTATCCCAGGACACTAAACCTGATGTACTAAGCCTGATCTAGGCTTTAACGTTTGAAATTTTGAAACTATTTAAGCTGTTTTGAAAAATTAATTTTCGACTATTGGGTTAGACTGCTAGCCTCTCTGTTTTTTAACAACAAAAAAAAAAAAAGAACGCGAGCGCGAGTACGAGGACGTGGGTGGGATATTTTTTTTTTTTGGGGGGGGGGGGATAGGCAGAAAAACGTTCGAAATGAGCGAAAGGAAATATGCGATTCTTCTCGCGCGTTCATCGATTGAAATAAGTTACAAGAAGGCTTTGGGCTGCGAAGTGCTGTAGAAACATGCAGTAGAAGGTTCGTTAGCAAACAGTCTATGTTTTTAATGTAATGAAAGTCCAGCTTGAACTTTATTGGGGAAATTTGTCAAATTACTTTTTTTGATTTACTTTGCTTTTTCTTTAGGATGGAGCTGTGTTTACCTGTGGTTGTATCAAGTCTGCCTGTTCTTCACTTAAACAGAAGTGCAGTAAAGATGGCTACGCCGAGATTTAACCAAACATTTTTATAACCAATGTCAATACAAGGAATTGATATAATCGCCTTTAGAATTGCGTTCGCTCGATGTTTTAGTGATTAAATTAAAATTCAGGTAGGCATAAACAGTTCACATTACAGTCAACTCTCTCTTAACGGACACCTCTATTATGCGGCACCTCTTGAAGACGGACACCTGGTGATGGTCCCTGCCGTTTTTTAGTCATTTCACTAAACTTAAACTCCCTATAAGACGGACATCTCTCTAAAACGGGCATGTGGAGCCGGTCCTGACGGTGTCCGTTTTAGAGAGGGTTGACTGTAACTTGTAAATGCGTCTGAATGGCTTTGCATCCACAAAAGACGGACTGTTTCAATATTGCTGACAGTTAGTTGTTATTCACAATAACACAATTGATTAACAGGCGATTGTCTCTCGCCAAAAGCGCGTGCGCATCAGTTTTATGTCTGGGCATAAAAAAAACCCAGCCAATCTGATAGTAATTAATTTTTGTATGCAACATTGAAATATGTACCAGTAATCACATGATTTCGAGTGCAATTTAGAATAAATAAGCACGAGTAAATTTTTCAAAGGCTAACAAAATTGCACGAGCCCGCAGGGCAAGTGCAATTTGTAGCCTTTGAAAAATTTACAAGTGCTTATTTATTCCAAATTGCACGAGAAAAATCATGTGATTACTTGTTAATAATATACAAGCGACAATTTCGGTCACGCTTTGATAATTTTCGTGACAACTTTAGAGTAGCGCCTGGCTAAAAATTTTGACGTGTGAATTCATGCGTAAATATTCATTCACTCTCTGGAAGTGCTGCATGAAAAGTTTTCAGAACAGTCTTTTGACTCTTTTCGCCGTTGAATTTGAAGAATGTGAATGACAAAGCAAGGAAAAAATTCCTAAGGTTCTGCTGCTGTTCTTGGCTGAGAGGTATTTTTTTGGTACGTTTTATCCGTGCTGTGTTTGTGTTCGCCCGAACAGAAATCAACCTCAGTTCAACACATGTTGCTCTAGCTGACAAATTAGTCAAACTAGAATACCGAACTGAAATACTGAACTATAAAAATCTTCCGAACGGATTTTCTTAGTACAGATGAGCACTCTGCTACAACTCCGCATTGCTACCTGATTTCACTGGACGTTTTACAGGTTAGATTTGCCTCTTACAGTTGTAAAACTATCTTTTGTGCCTTTTGTTGTTGAGCGAGCTTTTAAATAAACAAGCTTCGGCTATTATTAAACAATCATGAAATGAAATGCTTGCTCCTTCTGTGTTCAAAACTAGGTAACCGGTTCCTTGGAAGTCTGGTCAGTACTTCTTCGCGTTTCGCTTCAGAGAAGTGAAGCAATGTTTCGGCGAGAATTTTAATTTACTATCGGCCGTCGGCCGTGAGCTTATTTCGAGTTTAGTTTATGTCTTGTCCTCTTTGCCTTTTTGATAATTCTACGTCTTTTACAGTAAGTAATGTTTGTTGTTCTTCTGTACTTTGCGTCGTTTTCAAGTCTTTTAATTAAAATTGCGTTATTAAGTTTAAATTTTGTCTCACTTTCGTCCGCCATTTTGTTTGTTCAAGATGAATTTTTCATGAGGCTGTTGTCAATTACACCGTTTTGCACTGCCAATTACACTTTTGCACTGCCAATTACACGTTTTGCACTGCCAATTACACTTTTTGCACTGGTTTGGGATAAATTGACGTGTTCTTAGCCAATCAGAATGGAGAAATTGCTGCTTGTATATTATTAAGTTAGAAATAGGTATGATTGAAATTATCACTTATTTTAAAGATGAATTCCAGTCCGTACTGCGCAATCTCGGCTGCAATGTTTATGTGAGCCCACACGAAGGGAATGTTTACAAGCAAAACTAAAAATTCCGCGACAAACTTACCTTTTTCTTCATTATTAACGCCAGATATCCTTGCAGAACAAATAATAACGAGTAGAAGAACATTGACGCTATTTCAAACCGACGTTTCAGCTCATCGGAAACTCTTGAACGAAACGAACTGTAATGGCGGACTAAAAAACGTCATGTATGCTGTCACCGAAGTGTAACGTTTCAACGAATTCAAAACAAAAACGTAAACAAACCCCGAGTCTGCGCAGTACGGACTGGAAATCAGCTTTAACATGCTGTAAACTCTAACAACGCCACAAGCCACGTCACAATTGCTGTTCATTCATGGGCAGAGCTTATCTGCTCTCTTTCCCGTCAAGCAATTGATAAAACACTATCTCTTGTTTAAAATTTTGAAGGGAGGGATAGAAGAAGTGTATTAAGAATTGTGGCGCGGATTGAAGCTTTTGTGGTAACGGCTGTTCAACAGGCCCAAATGTAGAAAGATAAAATGAAGCATGTCATTAAATACCATCCAAAAATTGGCTATCAGTTTAAATAAGAACTGAGCTTATGTAGCGCGGCGATGTTGCATCACTACTTAGTACGGCCGATAAACTCGAAGCAAAATTTTTATATGAATCAGGGCGATTTCTGTGTCCACTTTGCAAATACACATTTAAATTACTTTTCGAATAAGTCTGTTGTTTGTATTAAACCGATTAAAAATATTTTTTTAACTAATTAATCTTTTTTTTTTTTTAGAAAGGCTACGAGAAAAAATATTTTTGAAAGATGAATTAAAGGACAGTTATTACTCCTGGTTGTTTGCTCGTTGTTGTTGATGTTGATTAAACGCACGATTGATACTTTGGGTCGAGGGAGGGAAATTATTGTTTATGTACTGTTGTAATCCTTACTTTCTATTTTTCTTCCCGCTGTTAAAGATTGTGTACGTGTCCCTTGTTGATAGACAAGAGAAACCTAACTGAATTTTTCCTGTCGATGAAATATATTATAAAGTTCTCAAAGATGCTCCAAGACCTCCGACCATTTCCGAAGGTGATCGGCAAATATTTCCGATAGCTTTCTGAGCACTGCTGAAGAGCATCGATGTATTGATGATCACACTTCGTTTGCCCGTTATGCTGCAATCAGGGAGCAGTGGTCACTTAATATGGTTACTTCGCTGAACTCCGAATCGAGCGGCCTTTTTCAAGCCCAGCTGGCCAGGGTAACTGCGTTATGTTTTTGGGCAAAACACTTTACTCTCACCGGGCGTCTCTGCACCCAGGTGTACAAATGGATACCGGTAAATTTAATATCTGGTGGTAACCCTGCGATGGACTAGCATCCCATTTATTGGGGGGGGGAGGGGAGGGTGGGGGGTGGGTAGAAATACTCCAAGTCGCTTTATGCTACGGAAACAGGGATAAGCTTCAGTCCGATGGGCTACAAGGCTCCAACGTAGACTTTTGCTTACACAGTTGTAATTATGGTATAAATAAGTACGCGCATTTCCGTAAAAGCCGCCGCATCACTATGGAATAACTTTATGCTCCTGTAGCAGGCACTATTGGCCGTAAAGTCCCAAGGAAGATTGTCAAAACGCTTTACACGCCGTTTGCATACACAATTACGCTCTTTTCGCAACTCTACTCAACCAGGAGCCAAGTGTATGCAAGTTTTTCAGCCCTCCTTCCTTTCAGCAACGTTGGCAAATTTTCTATTCTTGTCCAGTCCTTTCGCCCCATTAAAAACATTTCACCCATAACTTATCGACCTTAAGGTATAGATTAAGAAAAAAATTACTGATTAATTTTGTTTAAACACGTGGCCACGGTTAAGCAGTTAGCAGTCAGAATGTCACGATTGGCATTGCAAGTGACAACATCGTGAGACAATAATAATTTTTTCATTATAATTATTTTCTACTTAAAATTTTTACCTTTTCATAGGGCTTTAAAGTCAAACAAGATAATTTTATTTCAAACCGTTGGATAATAATAAATGGTTTCAATATGTGATGTCTGCAAAGGGACCAGGCACTCCTTAAAAGGCATACATCCTGTGTGCATATTGTAGAGGATATACCTGATTGAAGAAACGTTGACCCGTGAAAAGCACAAACCGTGAACGATAAGACCGAATGGGATTCTGGGTACACAGCATTGGTAAGCTTAGTAATGTTCAATTTATTTTATAATGAAGGCATTTTTTTTCTTTGAGAGCGTTGTAAGCATGCATATGATTTATGCAACCTGTCTTATTATTATGTCCATTCTGTCACAGAAGGCGATTACCCTTTTCGATTTCCCAGTAAACATTTGGGTCGCATCGTTTATCGTTTATGCTTTTCACGGGTCAACGTTTCTTTAATCAGGTGTATACGAATTACAAAGTACACATCTTATATTGAAGTTATATATTGATAAATGCTGGGCGTTTGATGTCTGCAGAGGAACCATGCATTCCTTACAAGGTAGACATCTTGTGCGCATAATATAGAGGAAATATGTATCAACTTTTGCTTCATACTATTTGCTAATCTTGTCTTGAGGTTATACATGTATTTTGATAAATCAGGGGTACACCTAATGGCAATAAGATTGTCATAGAAAAAAGGAAAAGCAAAAAGTCAAATAGGAATTAATTAAGGGCATGCATGAAATTTATTCGCACAAATGGCCTCAAAATGCCTCAAAATACGAATAAGTCAATTTATCTTGTTACAGCATAAAAACGTGGACTCAAAGTGTGCAGATAAAAACTCGTGAGTTTTCTGTTAATGCTACCAGTTATGAAACTACGCTAACTAATTCCTATTTACCTATTTTAATTTTAATTTTTTCTTTGACAACGTTATTGTAATTAGGTGTATATGATAACTGTCGTGGAACAAGGCATTCCTTGCAAGCCAGATTTCGATCCTGTATGCATAATATAGGCGCAATATCTAACTACCTATGCTGGATACGTTCCGCTTATCTCATATTGAGGTTACATATTGATAAATGGGGCCATATGATTACTGAAGATGAACTAGGTAGCCCTTATGCAAGGCAGACATCCTGTAGGCATACATATACATAATACATACATGATGATGTAGCCATATATATCTATCTGCCTATGCTTTATTCGATCTGCAGATTTTTTCTTTCAGAAAGACGAATCAGTTAAAATCCATCTAGCAAGTTACCTTATATGTTGTTAAAATTTTCTCAATTTTTTTTAAACCTTATCTAAGGACAACAGATGTGTCAGAAATCAGAATACAACTACCATAAGCCTATATCTGCTGAATAATCTTGGAATTTACAGAAGACTGACGCTCGAAATATCAGATTTTCGAATTTGCCACATGTACAGTGGTTAATTCGTCTCGCCGACTTGAAGTTAAAAATAACTTGATTTTTGCTAATACTTTTTTTCCTTATTATTTGTGTTTTTGTGGTCAATCTACTTTTCAATTGAGATCGCATTAAACAAACGCAACTATGTTTGCGAAAACTTTACCCTCGTAAAAAAATAAGTTTTTTTAGTGGTAGGCAGTCTTGGTAACAAGTGATCACACATCTCTCGTCAAACTTGCACAGTTTAGAATAAGGGCTTGTCCAAAGAAAAAGACCTCAAAAAGACCATCTACAAGGCGCTGATGAATTGAGATTCAGGCCTTGTGTTGGTCTTTTCTTGTACGTCACTGAGCTTCACTTCCTGATTGGCCTGTTTCTCCACTAGGTCTGGTGTTATTAACTTCATCAGACGCTGCCAAGCAAAGAAACAAACAACAAAAATAAGGGCTGTTAATGTGGAGAGATGTTTTTGCACGGAGGGTCTCCGTATTTTTCGAGCAAAAGATGGCGACCTTCTTAGCAGGGAAAACTTTTCTCCGCATGTAAGAAATTGGCCCTCGCGACTCAGACATACCCAAAGTGTTAAGGGTCGCCTTACTGTCAAAGAGAGTGACCCTCCAACCAGAGACAAACGTCCCCCCCCCCCCCTTCTTGCTCCTGATTTGTGTAAAGGCCGATTTACACGGTACGATTTTGTCGCGTGCGACATGCTTGCGACATGCTTACGACAGGCCTACGACACGAATTGTGTCGTGTAAATCGAACCTACAACTCGCTTACGACTGTCGTAGGCGTGTCGTAAGCTTGTCGCATGCGACAAAATCGTACCGTGTAAATCGGCCTTAAAGTATGTAAATAGTTTGCTGCTACTAGAAACAAATGTATAAACGTTCTCTAGCCCGGGGTGGTTAGGTATGGAGGGTGTCCCTCCTACTTGTCACAAATTTTCACGTTAACTGGTTTATTTAACCTAACAACTTTAAGAGTACAAGAAGAAAGTTTCAATTCCATTTTTTTTTCACCTCTGTGCAATTGTTCAATTTCACCAACTTTTACACAACTTGTAGAACATAACGACTATAAGTGGCGTTCGTGGCTTTTTTTCCATGTTACTTAACTACAGGGTCGATTTTTGCCTTTACCTAGTTTATCCGAGTTTTCTGTACGTTATGCCCTGCTCATGCATGTAAACTAATTCTTCTAAAACTTGACTAATTATGTAACATACACCAAAGCTACCTTTTCTACATTTGGCAACCAGCTGTGCGCAAAATACTCACCTCTCTGATTGTGCCAGTAGTCTTCATCAGGTTGTATATCATCACACCGGGAATTAAGGACAATGACGACAACGTCAGCAGCCAGCCAATCGCCTGGCCCCAACCTGGGTACACGTAATCACCATATTTTAATGGTGAATACGTCACAAGGTTAAAGATGAAGATGAACTGCAACAGTAACAGTAACAATTTGATTCAGTATCATTTCAATGTCGATCGAGAAATGTTATCCACCTACTAACTTAAAGTGACGGCACAGGGCTGCGAAGCTGAAGTAAAAATCTTACAATATACAAACACAGTAAGGAAATGTAGTTTCTTAGAGGAATGTTAGCATTGAATATATTTTAAGATTTGTGGTAGTCAATCCAATGCTGTTGGATTCGCACCTTGATGACAGACTCAGCTGTAAAGGGAAACAATAACAGCGGTCGGAAAAGAGGCCTTTCTCCCTGCTGGCTATCGACGAGGTTCGCAAAGAAAATTTTTGTGACAATGCGTCAGAGACCATATTGACTTCAGACGAATACATGTGTCAAAATGTGCACTTCGTCTATCCTCCAATGCTGTACAAAGCGTTTTTTTCTTCTACCACAAGGTGTTTTTAACAAAACTGAAGTGAGACATAAAAAAAATCCCTGGCAATGGGTGAGTTTCTTTGGGATGACCCCACGCAGGATCAATGATCCAAGATTACCTTATTGTTACTTATTTTCGCGGGAACTTAATTTCGCGAAAATGGAAAGGGTATATTTCGCGGGACTTAAATTTCGCGATTTGGCCAAAAAAAAACGTTTAAAGGAACTAAATCTCGCGAAAATTATCAAAATACTGGTCTGCATTAACAAACAGTAAGTCTCAAAATTGGCACAACTGATTTAAATTTTCCACAGCAATAGTTTCCAATGACACTGAACAAAACCATATAACAGAACGAAACCAGCTTAAAACAGTTTGACATGTTCCTTTATAACAAAGTAGAGCTAGTTTGAAGACTGTACCAAGACAATTATGCAGTAAACTGACGGCAACGTTGATTAATCATAACGAATTTTATAGAAGGGTATTAAAGTTCGCGTCGTTATTTTTCGCGAGAACCTTTTTTGCGGGTCTTTAATTTCGCGATTTTTTGAAAATCGCGAAAATCGCGAAAATTAAGTCCCGCGAAAATAAGTAACAATAAGGTAGTCGGATTGGTGCACCAAATTATCCGTTGAATCCTTCCTGCGAGTAAATTCATTCATTCCTTTGATGTACCATGATCCGACTGATCTTGGATCGTTGTTCCTGATCAGGATCATCCCACAAGATTGCATCTAATATTATTTCGTTGCCGACTTTAATTTGGAGTCAACGAGTCACTGCCGGTAACCTCTGAATGTTTGCCGCTGTCATATACTCGGCAGTTCTAGAATTGCTGATTTGTTTTGCAGGGATTTGTGAACAGACTATCATCAACGTGATCTGTTGATATTGCTGCAAAAATTGGTGCTGCATAATGATGGAGTTTATTTTCATAGGATGGATCATTCAGCTACAAGGAAGAAACGGAGAGATACTCGTATTTATACATGACAAGAACTATCCAAAATTAAACTAAGCTCAGTCGTTCTTGGAATGTTTTAATTTGTCCTAACCATGACGTTTAACAGTGAAAATTAAAGATATGCTTACTGATGTTTCTGGACTAAATCACTATAGAAGTGCCAAAATTAATCAATTTGGTTTGGTTTGGATTTCCCTTAGCCTTTCATCTTCGAAGGAAATGTTCTCGACGATTTCCGAAGATATCCCTCGGACCTCCGAAGATGCCAAAGTACCCGAAGCCTTTAGAAGGTTGCAGGATTAAAAACAACTAATCAACTAAATTAACTCACCGAACAAAAAATGGGTGCAAAGAAACACCAGCACCAGCCAATCCATGGATTAATACGAAATCCCAGCATATTTCCATGTCGTCATAGAAACGATGACGACCTGTCAATAGGAATCAATGCTGCAGTGTTAGTAACTTATAATTTTTTTTTATTATAAATTAATAAAGGTTTAAACTGCGATTTTCGATACTTTTGAAAGAAATAAAACATGCACCAAATTGAGCGATTCCATATTTTACGATGTGACAAATTAGCTCTTAATTAGTTCGTCTTCGTCTCCGCCTCGGTCTTCGAGGCGGTTGAGTTGACAATCTCTTTGATTTAACTTGCACATGAGTCCCGGCGCCCAACTACGGTCTCTATAGCATAAAGCAGATAGAAATATTGCTTTCCCCTGGATGGGATGCTAGTCCATGCCAGTGCAGGTTATCCTCTAGAAATCAGGTTGCCCAAACTATTAGCCGGTACCCATTTACACTTCTGGATTTGAGTGAGGCACTGTGACAGTAAAGTGTTTTGCCCAAGAACACAACGCAGTGTCCCGGGTAGTGCTCGAACTCGGACACGGGAACCCGGGCCACTCAATCCGTATAGAACGCACTTACCATTACATCACCGCTCCTGACACAGACATAAAGGAGGATAAATGAAATAGAAATTATTCTCACCATAGAGCCATCCAATGGCCAAACTCTCACAGAACACCACCATCAAAAGAACTGTTCCGCTGCCAGAGTAGGTGTCAAACAACTGCACCACGTACATTCCGCCCTAGGACAAATTAACATTAAATATTCACGCCTTCTCATAATTATATACAACTGTTTTTACGTACGAAAACATCACTGCAGGAGAAGGATGACTACTGGTCTACAAGGAATGAAAAAAAAAATGACATATTGGCTTTCACGCCATGACGATGTCATCGTCAAAAAGTTATGATAACAATTTAAAATACCGTTTTTACAGAGAAATGCTGATTTCTGTAACACCCAGGGGAAATGGAAATTGGTTCGAGAATCGGGAGTTTGAGAATTCCGAAGTAAACTGCAGTGTTCGACTGAACAAAGAAAAACCAAGGGAAACGACCTTTGGTTAATTCGAGAAATCGGAATTCCACTGTAATTAAAACACGGAGAATAGTTTGGTCCGACCAGAATTAGCTGGTGTAGAGTGTTTAGTGTGAGAAGGCTTGGAAGACTGTTGTAGAATAAGATGACGTTTAATATAAATAGAGGAGAGTGAATGAAAGTACCTCAGTAACCATAGACAGCCCAATGAGAAACCAGATGAAACATACAAAGGCGATGAACATTTCCTTGCGGTATCCACGTCTCAGATGATGTGGAAACCAATCAACAATGGCCGTCACAACGCCTTCAATACCTACAAACTGAAACAAATGGACAAGAAGTGAAAAACTTTATAAGTAAATTATTTCAGGACACTAAATAAACATATGTTGTAAGTAAACAGAGCTAGGGAGGATGACCAGTGGACTTCATACAAAGCGTGGAAAAGTTGAATTCAGCACCACCGAAATCTATCCAGTGGTAAGGAGAAGGACTTGTATCAGGGACCTCCAGATTACAAGTCCAGTGTCCTAACCACTAGGCCACGCCACCCCCCAAAGTCGTGTAATTAAACCGCAGTAACTAGCCGGTGTTGGTGCACTCAGTCAGTGTACCTACTTTTCTCGCCTGTCAGTTGAATTGATGGAATCAGAGGCACAGTTGGTTAATACGTTAGTTAATTAGTCAGTCAATTAGCCGATTGTTTTAAATTAATTAATTACTTAATTAGATGGTTGCTGAATATTCAGTGAGTTGGTTGAGTTGATCAGGTGTTAATGCTAGTCAATGTTTAAATTAGAGGTTCAGTCAGTTGACTTATTGATTAAGTCAGTCAGCCAGCAGTCGGTCGGTCGTTCGGTCGGTCAGTTGTTCAGTCAGTTACCTCGCTGTCTAGACCAAGCAAGAGTATCATAAAGAAGAACAGAGCGGACCACAGTGGAGCTAATGGCATCTGAGCTACCGCTTCCGGATAAACTACGAAAGTTAATCCTGCACCTGGAAAAGAAATATACAAAGAAGCTTATATCTGGATCCAAAAAGAAAATACACAACACAAGTGCAATCTAGATATTAGCAAATAAACAGCTCTTCTTGTCTGAGTTAAAAGATAAAAGGTAAAGCCTGCGTCGAGCCAAGTAGCCCATACAGCCGGAGCTCATCCCGGTTCCGTGGCATTAAGCAACTAGAAATATCTCTACTCGCTCCTGGACGGGATGCTAGTCTATCGCAGGGTTACCCCCCAGCATTAAATTCGCCGGTACCCATTTATACACGTGGGCGGAGAGAGGCACTATGAGAGTTAGGTGTTTTGCCCAAGAACACAACACCCCGCTCTGGAGTCCAGCGCGCTAACCATTAGGCAACCGCGCCTCCCATAAAAGAAAGGGAGCATTTCCCCGACTCGGTGCCACTACTAATTATCTTCGCGCATGGCATCCGTAACTGCTGTCCGATTGACGATCACTGACTGAAGTACTCTTCTTACCTGACTTTGCCACGTCTTCCACTTTTACTCCTTGATTTTTTGCCATAAATCCCAAAACAGAGAAGATCAGAAATCCGCCATAGAAACTTGTCCCGCTGTTGAAGAAGGAGAACAATATGGAATCCCTGCAAGGACAGAAAAATGCACTTAAAATCGTAAGCAGAATGCATGGGTATGGTGGGGGTGTTATCAGGGAAGTTTTTATTGAATTGGCGTTTGGATATCTCTCAAACTGAAAATATGTGAAAAGCAAGTAGGAACATGGCTTGACGTGCAGATATATTGGCAGGGCATCTCTTCGTTTGCGCAGAGAAAAAGTAGTTCATGATGATCGAATGATGAGAACAATAATCCCCAACAAACCTTTACGGATTTCCCATCTTGAAAAATTTGACCAACATTTCGCAGTCATGCTTTGCATTAAGCCCGGTTCATTCTTTACCGTTCTGGCACAGGCAGACCACCCTATGTGTTCGTGGTTAATAATCGTTTACACAACAAAAGAAATACGTTGAAATCTATCAGGGTTATGAATGAAGCTCTGAAAATTACATATCTAAATGCATCTCGTTCTAAATATTTCAATAAAGTTAAAAAATGTTTATCTACTCGTGTATGTTTTTTTTTCGCGTTCCTGGGCCGTCTGAATCGTTTTTGTGCTTTATTATATTTGGCTGAAGGCCAGTAAAACATAGGGTGGTCTGACTGTGGTTCTGGCAGTTTCTTGGTGTTGCGGATGGCGCGATCACCAAAATGACGAAAAACAAGGGATCCATAAGATGATAAACAACACCCAAACCACAATACCAACAATATTTTCCGTACCTTGTCATGACTCGCCCTAGTATGTTTTTTTTTTTTTAATTTTTCTTCGACGTTACATCATGCATATACGTCGGTCTTCTTACAGTTCGAATTAACAATTAGACGGAAAATTTGAGGTTCTTATTAGCTGTTCAACTATCATAAAGATAGAAACCGAGAGCAGTCTTATTGTTTCAGTGTAATATTCTGGATGATCTTTGAAACAGTATCGTTAAGTAAACTGATTTATTGAAACATTTGTTAAACGACAGTAGCCATGTATTTACAAGGAAACCGAAGTGTTTACAGCAATTCAGAAAGTTATACCGTACCTGTAAAAATTGTTTTTGAATTTGTTGTAGCTCCCCAGTGCTGTCAAGGCGCCATTCCCGATAGAATATGAGAAAAACACTTGGGTACCGGCATCAATCCAGACCTAAGAAGATATATAGCTTTGGATAAGTTTTATTACACAACATTACAAAGTTTTTAATGCAGTAATGCATTAAAATGCAGTAATACTGACTTGTGCAGTAATACTGACTGAATGCAGTAATACTGACTTATCGTGAAAAAAGTGGACAAAAATGGGTCCTTTGCCATATTCGACCATATGATGCAAAACCAGCCTTTTAAAATTGATGGTTCCGCAAAAGTTGTTTCCATCTTCCAAAACAAAGTATATCGCATCAGTCTATAGCTTAATAAATAATATAATGTTAATGTTTAATAGAAACTCATTGCAGTAATAACTGAATTACAGAGTAAAATACAAGGTATAAATATAAACTATTAATTACAATATATATACAATATAAGGTTCTATTATAAACAAGCTAGTTCGAGATTAACAGCGAGATGTGACGAAGTCCTGTGAACGCTTCGTTCTGCAAGACTTGATGGTGCTACGACTTGTGCCGGATCTTAAATCGTAGTTGTGTACAATCTCCTCACGTCGAGGCAAAAGAAAATGAAGAGGGCTATTTACATCCTGAAGTTTACAGACATACTGCCGGCAAAGATGTTGGCGCCATTCTCTCAATGAAGTGAGACCGAGCAGCCGTAATGCCTCCTTGTAGTCGAGGGAAGGACAAATAATAAACATGGCTCTCTTCTGGACTCTCTCAATATTATTATCTAAAACGTCAGGAATGTTCTGCCAGACAGGGGCGGCATATTCTAAAATAGGACGCACCATTGTAACAAATACTTTGGCTAATGCTACCGGTGTGGCACCGCATTGCTTTAGTATCCTTAGGGAAAAGAGTCTTTTGTTCGCTTTTTTAACAATATAGTCTATGTGGTAGTCCCATTTTAAGACGCTGCTGATGTAAACCCCAAGGAGTTTGTATGTTAAGGTTCGTTCAATTACGTTATTTCCAAGTATAATAGGATTAATTACAAAATTATGGTTACTCATAAAATTGATCAACATTTCGTTGCATTTAGAAAGATTAAGTTTCATCTTGTGCTCGTTTGAAAATTCAAAAATATCGTTGGCAGCAAAGTTAAGCAAGCGTACACTATTTCTAGGGATGATTTCTAAGGCTGTTGTGTCATCGACAAACTTAATTCTGAGGTTCCAAGCACATAGGAGGCTGTTCGTCATAATAGAGAATAGAATTACTCCCAACTTGGTGCCTTGGGGGATACCTCCATTAGGGGTCTTCCAATCAGACAAAGTGTTCCCGATTCTCACAGCCTGGGTTCGATTGCTTAGGCAGGCCTTAATCCAATTCACCAAAACGGGGTGCACGTCCAATTTCTCTAATTCCTTGATGAGAACTTGATGATCGATCATGTCGAACCCTTTAGAGAAATCCGCCATAAATAGCCTTGCGCCGCTGTTCCCAGTGTCGACTGCTTCATACACCGCTTGAAGGAGATAAACCAACGCATCGGTAGTAGACCGGCCAGCGCACGCGTATTGCCGTGGGTCTATCTTATTAGTAACTTGGGAAATCAGACGGGCACGGGTGAAACCCTCCATCACTTTAGCTAACGCGCAGGTGAGAGCGATTGGGCGCAGGTCTTTATCGATTTGTTGTGGAGGGGACATCTTAGGAATCTGGTTTAGTATGGTGGCTTTCAGGGAGTCAGGGAAGTAGCCCTAAACTAGGGAGGAGTTACAAATGTCGAACATACTGAACATTCTGAACATTCCACTGCGTAACTTGCGAACCAGACTAGCGGATTTTGCACCATCTACGTGGGAGGCGCGGTGGCCTAATGGTTAGCGCGCTCGGCTCCGAGTCGAACGGCCCGGGTTCGAGACCTGGCCGAGGCGCTGCGTTGTGTTCTTGGGCAAGACACTTTACTCTCACAGTGCCTCTCTCCACCCAGGTGTATAAATGGGTACCTGCGAACTTACTGCGGGGGGGTAACCCTGCGATGGACTAGCATCCCATCTAGGGGGGAGTAGCAATACTCCTAGTCGCTTAATGCTACAGAAACCGGGATAAGCTCCGGCTGTATGGGCCACTTAGGCTCGGACACAGACGTTACCTTACCTTTTACGTATACTGAACCGTGCAAAGGGACTATGTATCCTTTGTGTAGTCAAGCCTTCAAGGGACTATTCTAATTGGTATTGAACGGCAATGTCCACGATCAGTTTCTTGTTGTAGGGAAGAAAAACTTCTGATCACGTTCATTTTGTATGCAAGGGTAGAAAAATATTAAAAAGGAAAAGATAAAAGATAATTACCTGGCCGTCGCGAAGTCTTGACAGGTCTGGAGTAAGATAAAACTTGATGCCATCAACGGCTCCTGGTAAAGTCACGCCACGGATCAAGATTGCTGTCAGTAACAGGTATGGAGCTGTAGCAGTGAAGTACACCACCTGCAAAAAGATGGTGTCTTGTAAAATCGTGTGTCCGTTTCCATACGTTTATCAAATTTCCCCTGAAAAGATAAGCGTTATTAACCTGATACCGCATTTTCTCGATAAAACGTTTATTTCAAACTTAGCTTGGTGGACCCCGCGTTATCCAGGAAGTTTGGAGAGCACGCAGGAAGCGTAAGAGTTGCTCGAGGCGATGGCCGAGAGCAACTCTAGCCTCTTGAGTGTTCTTCAAACTTCCCAAGTGCAACATAACTCAACAGTGTAGAAACTTTATTGGTTCATGCGTGTACAGCTACACGCATGAACCAATTGTTTTATAACATTGCCGGTGGAAACGTATATCAAACCCGCGGCTTAAGTCATGCGAGAAAAAAAAAATGGCGAAGAGATTTGCTCACACTATCAGTGCACACCATTGGATTATGGTGGACGCTTACGTTGACTGAATTTGACTGCGCGGCGTTGCTATGTTGTAATACTGATTTTTTTTGCCAGCCATATTTCTTGCCATTACATCTAAAGCGTATTACATCTCGAATAAATGCTTGTGGGGCTTATTTACAACTGCATCTTGTAGACCTGGCGCGTGTCATGGAACCGGCGTTTAATTAAGACACTGCCGCGCGTAATTTGGCTGTCAACTTTATGTTTTTGTTACTTGGTACGCTGAAACAGCCATGAAGGAATACTTTACCTTGCCGCTGGACTTGACTCCTTTACACACGCACAGGTAACAAATAATCCAAGCCAACAAAAGGCACAAAGCTAGCTCCCAGTTCACTGGTCCTGGCTCACCCAAACCACCAGAAATCCGCAAAACTCTGTAGCTAATGAAGGAAAGAGTTTATGAAGTTATAAACTTTTGAAGTAACCAAACAAAACTGTGGCAACTAGAGCAGTTAATGCTTTTTTGTTAACTTATTGTTTTGGAACTGAATCTTGTGGTACAAGAACACAGGAATTCTGCTATCAGTTTGATGATCATGTCAAGATGTGCAGGTTACGGATTTGGAATTATGTGTTCTTAAATTCCACTGAGAAAAATATGCAGGATATACTGGCCCCAGAAGATCACAAACAAGGAACTCTTTCCGGCAAAGGGCAGGACAACGGGACATCACCATGGTAATAAAGCAAAGAATATGGAGGTGGCTTGGGCATGTTATCAGGAAAGGTCGAGATAGCATAACACGAACTGCATTAAGATGGACACCGGATAGTGGAAGAAGGAAAAAAGGACGTCCACGAGAGACTTGGAGGAGGACGATCGAGACAGAAATGAAAAAAGCAGGGAAGACGTGGAAAGAACTTGAGAAAGCAGCAATGGAAAGGGAGCAATGGAAATCTCTGGTCTCAGCCTTATGTGCCTCTTAGGCGCGACGAGGATTATATATATATATATATATATATATATATATATAACTTCCACTGTAAGCTGTACATTATTAAAAGGGCCATTAGATCTGGCGTTAACATATAATCCATGCATTTATTTCATTGCAAGTTGGAATAATTCTGTTACATTGTAAGGCAATTTTTACTTGGTATTGAAGAATTGAGGGAAAAGAAAGTAAATTGTCTAAGTTACCGCGGTACTTACTCCCAGTATTCCTGGCTTGCTGACACCTTGGTTGCGTTTGACACTGTTGCATTTGCAAGGCTCGATGCATTTATTATCGGTCTACTCATCCCATGACGAGCTTCCTCTTCACTGTAAACCACACAGTTTGGAGTGTTCCATTCATTTCCACAATGTGACCATGGAAGTTTTGATTGGAATGATGCAAACATGTAATACAGGGCCCAGGCAAGAATCACGGTATAGTAAATGTTAACTAACTGCATGACCAGCACGCCTGCATAGCCAATACCTGGTCAAAACAATAATAAGTAAATGATAAAGATGGTAAATTTTAAGCTCGGTGAAAAAATGAAGATGAATTGCTCAATAATGACACGGGCATGGAACAAAGAAAATATCTGAGTTCCGGACTGAAATCGAACCCAGAACCCGAACCCCAGATACCGGTTGGGCGCTCTAACCAACTGAGCTCCTCGCAGTTATGAACACGACTTCAGCAGTTGCGAAAAGAAAGCCTGAAAAAATCAGGCTTGAGTGGGATTCTACTTCCCCGGGTATATTACGAACCAATTTAATGACCAGTTCCCAGTTGGCTTGTTAGCTCAATTGGTTAGAGGTGCTGCACCGGTATCGCAGAGGTCAGGGTTTGAGTCCCGGCAAGCCTGATTTTTTCAGGCTTTCTTTTCGCAACTACTTAAGCTGTGTTCATACCTGCGATGATCTTATCTTCATTTGCTCGTGTCATTGTTGAACAATTCATCTTCATTAACAATAAATTAATTGTTGATCCCAGTGAGGTATTAAACCCACCCTTAGCTTCGTTTTTTGTTGGATAAAGCTAACACGAGAATGCGTCTCCAAAAAAGGACACAATTTTCATATATGCTAGATGTTTCGGCATTTCTGCTGCAGTGTTGTAAGGTTCTTTGGATCTGTTTGGACGGTTACGTTTTGGGAAAGATCAAGATTGATGGACCTCTTTGCTTATAGCCCAATGCAAATCTGGCTGCCGTTAATTTTCGCCTCCAAGAAGAATCATTTGTCAACAAAATTAAATTACTTTAATTTAAAGATCAGGTCAAAGAAAATAAGTGTATGAAGTTTAAAGGCTATACTTTTATCTAATGGGAAGTTACAGGGACATGTATATGGCCAAAAACATGAAAACGAGGCTTTTAACCAAAAACTCTGAAACTTCAAATTTTAGCATATTATTCCATATATGTGTACTCATGTCACCCTCGGCGTTTTCAGAAACGAACAAGAGAAATAAATGACAACCATTTTTTGCATAAGGTCTATAGCCTACCATTACCGATTCTTACCTTGGAAAAGAGGGCAGATTTTCCATGCTGTGATGGCACCTTGGCTCGTGTACTGTCCCAAAGCAATTTCCAAAACCAAAACCGGAACACCGGCCACTACCAGACAAATCAAGTATGGGATGAGAAAACAACCTGAAAATAACGGGAGTTTGTGTTTAGAATCAATGAGCAGCGCATGTTGTATTCTAAATTGCGAAAGATGTAAGCTTTGCCGTCGCAATGGCGTCTGAGGTCTTCAACATACAATCTCTAGCCATGATAGTTACTATATAGTCATTAAATATTATTTATAGATTTTTTATTGTTATTGTTTCTGGAAAACCATTTTATTGGATTGACAAATAAAGTTTATTACTATTAATCTCGGGCAAAAATGTTAGGGTTGTGAACTGAATTATAAAAAAAAATGCAAAAGTAAATGCCAAACATTTGCTTGATTATAATTAAAACTATGGTAATGGATCAGAGGGACTGGATATGAAGTTGAAAAACTTTTCGAATAATCTGATAAGAGAACAACGTTACAGAGGAATGTTCAGTCCTTTTGCAGATTATATAACCAGTTCCTTTATGAATTATAAACTACAGCAAGGACAACATCAAAATCATCTCCAGAGATGAGGGCGAGTGTTTAGCAACTGGCCTTTTCACCAAAAGAGTCATTCTTATTTTCAACCGATTTGGTTCGTATCGTTCATCAGATTTTGTTCAAAAGAAGAATAATGTCCCAAATACCGAAGTAGGTAACGAAACAGACAGCATTACAATTATACCACAAAAACTAACCTCCGCCATTCTTGAAACACAGGTAGGGAAATCGCCATATGTTTCCAAGGCCAATAGAAAACCCCATCAAGGCGAGAATGAAGTCAAACTTTGCTGTCCAAGTCTCTCGTTCATTGACAGTTCCAGCCATTTTTCCAGTTCTAGTTACTGCAAACTACGTATAGTAAAGAAAAATAAAGTCAAGTTTTTAGACATTGCTTTACGACGCTAGAAGCCTAGCCGAGTTATACTACTCCCTAGTTTTTTTTTTTGTAACATCGAGAACAAAGAAAACCTCTAAAAGACAAAAAAGGAGACAAAACGTATTTACGTTGAGTGATGTTAAGCTCTACAAAAGGATAAAAAGACAAACTACAATCGGTGTGTAAATGAAATCAAAGCAAGTTTTCTTCTTTCTGTACTGACGTCTTGAAAGTGCTTTATTTTGCGTAAATTTCATCCGCCATTGTTAGCTCCCATTGGGCATTTCGAACTTCCTAGATTCCGCAAAAATTTCAACCCGCTAAAACTCACCAAAATGATCTTTTTGGTGAGAAAAAAGAAAATTCGAATTTTCGGGTCTGTCGAGGGATTCTATTTTGTAGCTACAGGCTGTAGCTTCAGGCGGGCAAGGAGTAAACAGTAGATCAGGTAACATCCAAAAAGGTCAAACTGTGACTTATCCTGTGTGCTTGGCAAAATTGTCGCACGCGACGGGAATGTGGACCTTGGAAAATTTCCTCGCAGCCTCGGATTTCGCCACTTGGTTTCGCTGCTAGCGCTCAGTTTCCGCTCAGTTCGTCGCTTGGTTTCACCGCGCTGTTCGCCACTCAGATTCGCCGCTCGTGTTACACGCTTCGCCGTTGAAACAAAATCACTCGCACGCGAAATCCCGCCGGGTACGTGGGCTTACTTCGATTTCTCTGCCTATGTGCTCTCATTGTCCTTATTTATCGGCTGTTTAATTTGTATGTTCGCACATAATAAACGTGATCAAAATAAAGATTAAAGAAGTATCACGTGCAGCACGAGCAACAAATGTTACGTCGTCAGACCTTGTTACTGCCGCTTATCCGAGATGACAGTTGTACCGCGCCGTCCGTCGTCAAATCTTCACGTATCGCGTTTCCTTTGTTTTCTTCTGAAAGCTAGATAGAACTGTCACGAACACGTAAGCTCAACTTTTGCACGAATGCAAGTACGATGGTCACTGGGCAGTGTTGAAAAAAATTCTTGCATTTGTCAGGTCTCTACTAGTGCCGATATAACATAAATTAATACAGAGGAAAGAGCAGGTTTAAACATTAACTTGTGTGTGCGAACAGTCCAGAATGTGAGATGACAATCGACCAATCAAGTTGCATACACCTCAAAGTGTTTAAATAGAATAAAGGTCAAAACGGCAAGTTCAAAACTACATTGTCACGCGGATAAAACAGTTCAATAGATACTCGGTAGATAAAAATACTTTTGTATAATAGTCTCAAAGACTCAGCACTTCATCTCAATTAATTGCCATTCCATTCCATTATAGGGGGTGTAGTATTGAAGGTAAAGTCATTCATGAACACAGTTTTTAAAATAATAGTGATCGAATTGTGTATCTAAAACAGTCGAGTCACCCCACCTCGGACACCCCGCCCCCTGGTCTGGAAAACATAATGGCAACCGTTGCTTCATAATGTTGACTGCATGTGCTTGTATGGGTCTTGTATTTAGTCCAATTTTCCAGAATTGTTTTGCAAAAGGACTACAGTATAGCTAATTAAATACTATAGTGTAGCTGATTAAACACAAGTGGTGTGATAACAGTAGGTATCTTCCCTCGCATGCCATATACTGGCTTCAGGCGGTATCGTAAGTTTTGATATCGCCCAGCGTGTTTTGATTACTTTTGCGTCGCTTTTACAACAACCCGATGCATCCCAATACAAAATCCTTGAAACATTTTTTTGTACATCTATGGGCTTAAAATAAGGGATAGCTGCGGCCAGTGTGTCAGAAAATCGAGCAATAGCTGGAAACATCGTCACGTGTTAGGATCATTCTCGGTTATTGCGCGCGAAACAACAATTGAACACAAAAGGAATCAAACTTATGCAGCTTGTAACAATTCTTACCTGCCTATTTCAGACTCCAAGTAGAAAACTAACTGGGATTGTCTCTTATGGGTCGCCGGCCTTAACGATGTAAACTGACGATACTTGTCGGACTTGTCGAAGTGATGCTAAGTTCAGTAAGTTCGAGAGCCGAACTGAATGGGGACTACGGAAATTGGATACATCAATTTCACCCTTCAGTACTTTATTTTGAATTCAATTTATCTAGTGATCTAATCTGTCAGTTGACCTGAACTTGTCTATCCGTAGGGTCCGACAAAAATCACGGCAGAGACTCAATGCAAAAATCGGCCGCCGTTAATTTTTGTCGCCAGGAGGTAACACTGTCAATTTTAATAATGGAATTTAAAAATTGCTTTACCTTTTTCAAAAAAGTGAATCACTGTATTCTTATCCCTGAATAGAAAGTTACAGGGACATCCACATGGAAACGAGGCTAGGCAGGCCGGGGTGACTTTTTCCATATAAATCTCTTAAATCTGAAGAGTCACAACTTTGCAAGCTCTTAAAGACAAAAACTTCGAAACTTCCGAAAGAAAAGCGTACTGTTTCATTTTAATTGGATTTGGCCGATATTTCGACTAGTAATAGCCATATAAGGAAAACGCGTAAAATACAACGTTGAGGGTGTAGTATTGAATAAAAATAGAAGTAAATAAAAAGAAAAAAATACTGATTTACACACATCGAGTGAGTTCTAGTACATGCATCTCCAGGCTACGTGCAAAGAATTGTGCCATAGTCTTCTTAACGTTGTGCGACCATCTCCATTTAATCATCCCACAATGACAACCATCGTTGCATTAGGTCTATGGGGTTGTGAGTCAGTTTCAATACACTTTTTTCTATGCATAAAAACCTTTTTTATAAGAACGTCGATGCTGAGAAAAGGCCAAAATTTAAGAACATCCTAAGAACGTACTCAAGGCTGAAATTTGGTTAAGAGCAAACTTTATTCTTTCCTATTTCTTGTGAGTGACAAAGATATGTACTAAATAAATCAATTTTTATTCAAATCCAACCTGTAACTAACATTGTCACCGCCTATCAGTTATATGAACATGTAAATATCGATTAGGAATGTACTTATTGCAATATTACTTTCTTTTGAAAATTTAATAAATAAGAACATTTTAAGAACATTTAAGGCTTAAATCTTTGAATAAATTAAAAACGCTCAGTTTCGACCGAAAATTAGACCTTCTTATTAAAACTAGTGTATTTGGACAGTTTTGACCATCTGTTTAATAGAGATGGTCAAAATAGCCTTTCAGTAGTCTATGCAACAGAGCAACCAACCAACCAACCAATCAACCAACCAACCAACAAAGAGAACAATATGGTATAATATATTTAGATAATATAGGTACAAATCTTATTTTGTTTTTCATTTTAAGAAATCAAAATGAAATACTCTTGAATACACGAAAATTTCGATCTTTTTATGTCTATCGGCTATCTAGACTTTAACGGACCGTGAATTTGGCGTTTCTGTCTGCGTACATGAGAAGTTCACAGACGGTGCGATTCATACACGACGAGACTTAACTCAAACAAGTCGAACCATTTTTATTATATATTTTTTTTGTCTGTTGCAGCACTTATTATTAAATAAATTAAAACTCTAAGGCAATATATAAAGCGGTCAATACAGTGGTAATATACAAATACAGTGTTAATATAAAATACTAGCAATATAAAACGGTGATCGGGTGGACAGACTGAGTCGAGTGAAACCGTTGACACACAAATTACCAAAACGTAAGAGGTAAAATAACTGGGCTTATTTTTTTTCTTAGGGACCCTCCCTAATGTGGACAACGTTCACTTAATCTTGGTCCCAGGAAGCAAATTCATATATAAACTTAACCTCTTTAGACGGACACTCCGATGATCAGGTGATGACAGTTTGTGCATGCAATAATACCAGATTAATATACAATCTTCGTTCACTGTCCAAAATCCACGCGCGCAATTGGTTAAAATAGATCACGTGATTTTGCTTTACCTGTCGTCAGCAAACTCCGACAGTGCAGTATTGACAATAATGCACAAAAATCGTGCATTATTGAAAATGTCTTCAGCTTCAAGGCTTGTAGAAGTGGAAGAAAAATATATTCTTCAAATTATCAACGATCCAATACCAAACAAAATCGAAGAGGATAACAACTTGAAGCGCTTTTATGTTCAAAGGTAAACTGCAGCTCAATAAATAGATTTTTGTGTGCGATTGACTTGCTTGTAGTTGCTTGATTGTGAAAGCCATCGACTCGCTTTGAAAAAGCTTCTCGCTGACTGTTTCACTGAACGACCACAGCTGATGAACGACTTTACGAACCATTTTAAGCTTTATTTCTGTACGGGTTATGTGTGAATTTTATATTATTGATGTAATCCCATGTAATTATGTACTACTAGACTTCTTTAATACTTTTAAACATAAAGCTTATTGTTTGAAGTTTGTTAAGTCGATGATCGCTTGCAGTGTACTCAGATTGTATATTAAAAGGGTTAGAGTCTGTCCGTTCGTGTTTTGTTGACAAATACACGCACTTGCTGGCCTCACAATGAACTCGAAATGTTCAATACTGCACTCGGCTACGCCTCGTGCAGTATTGAACATTTCTCGTTCATTGTGCGGCCAGCGCGTGCGTGTATTTGTCAACAAAACACTCACAACAGTCTCTAACCCATAAATATGTAACTAAAGGAAAGAAAAGGGAAAGGGTTTTCGAAATATTATGACTACAGTACAAAGAACGCTTGATTTTACCCTAGATACGGTTTGCTACTCTTGAAAAATATCGAAAGGCGTTTTTAGAATTGTACTATATGTTGCCTTTAACATACAGCATTGCGTTGTAAATGTAGTTCATTCGCTTCAAAACAGGGATTCGTAATTCGTTTACAGTATGTAGCTGAGATGTACAATGTAGTACACTACTGATAGACAGTGTCTCAATGCTGTATATTAATCAATTAAGATGCAGTTACAACACGAGTGTGCAAATTAAATCTGTTTTTAGTGAGGTCATAAGAGTGACGTCATCGTGGTGACCTCTGTAATACGGTCACCTCTCTAATAAGAACACTTTGCTCTGTCCATTCGGTGTGAGAGGTTCAACGGATTTACATCGCGGAGACTGTCGAGCCATCTCTACCGTAACTCTCTTTAGATATCCGCAGGTGAAAGGTGAGCATTGTTTAACTTGATTTATTATCTAACTAAACTTAGTGGAGTACAAATAACACGCGAAATGGGTGCAGTTATATTTTACGATATTGGAACACGACAAGACCGGTTTGGTTGTAAACAGACTTCGTTTAGTCATTGTTTTCTCCGTTCGCGCGGAAGATTTAAATACTAACGGTGGAAATGTCAGGTTTTCGAGATAAGGGTTTCATACGCGACGAGACTATTTTCATGTTTTATGATGCGGCAACAAGGTAAAACTTATAAAGCCACCTGCAATATAAAGCGGCGACCGAGTGGAACAGATTGAGTTGCGTGACGCTAGTGACCAAAATACCTCGGAAAGTAAAACTACTGGGCTTTCCACGTGCGCCGCGAATATCACATGTTCTGTTGCATTTTGCAATATTGTTAAAACAATATAGGGCCCGGACGCACTGGACTGACAAAATGTGTTTGGCTCTACCAAAAGTCTCGACAAATTTTGTCTCTACCAAATTTTGAATTTGGCAATCGTGGACGCACTTGAAAACACCAAATTTTTTGATAACCACAAAGTGTCAATCATGTTAAAACTGTACACCTTCGATAACTTTCCGTTCGATGAAAAGAGTCTTACGTTCCGGCCGATAAGAGCCGTATTTATCGCTTTTAGTACAATTCAATAGTCTTGGCTCGCCGCGCTTTCGTTTTGATCAGCACATTGCAGACAAATATTTTCTGGCAAAGCGACGCGAACATAACATTTCGTTGGAGTGTTTTCCTCCGCCATGAGCTCCGAGTGTAAAATTGACTACATATCGAAAGCGCGAAAATGAGCGGCGTTTTCCTCCAAAAGCCATTACTTGCGAAAAGAAATTTTGACAGCTTGACAGTTAAGCGAACGACTTATAGTAAGTCTAGACAGTTTTGACACCCTGCCGTCTCGGAGAATTTCGCGCCAAAATCACGTCATTTGATGCGTTCTCCTGCAGGGGAAACAAGTCGGGCTCTCGCGTAGACTTTCTAAAAGTCGTTCGCTTTTTCATTTCCGAGCTCAATTGTCGAGAAAAAAATAAAATATTTTGGCAGACAACTGCCTTTAAAAGCGAGATAAAATATACTTGTTTGACGTTTTCTTTAAGATTAAGTCGTGTTAATTGAAAAATCTGTCAGTTTTGACGCTTGACAAAAATTTGTCCTGCTCCGAGGCAGGACGACGGCGCCTTTGAAGTTTGGTAAGGCTTGACAAAATTTGGTAGATCTGAAAATCACCGGGCGCACTTGTCTTACGGAACTGGTGACAGATTTTTTCGCAAAATAAACAAACATTTGCCCAGTGCGTCCGGACCCATAATAATTAATAGCATTACACCGGACATTAGTGGTGGCGAACGGGTAACTGAAAAAATAGTTGGTTTCCAAAACTTTTGATCTGATCTCGAAATTTCGGAAGCCTTTGCGATGAGTCACAAAGTCTCGGTGTGTTCATCGCAAACAGTTGGCCGTAAGGGCTCGAAATTTCGGATCTAGGTTTTATTTAGTAGTTTTAGTGGAAGGGGGGTGTCGGTGGGGGAATCACTTCAAGTTTTCTCACCCCTTGAGTCGTAACTTAACCAAAAGGGAGACAAGTATTAATATTTTTTTTCTATTTACGAATGAATGTTACACTGTAGCGTTCGTTTTTAGCGAGTTAGCATCACACGCCGTAACTGCGAACATTCGATGGTTAAACATGCTCTAGGTATTTGAAATTGCAAAACTTGAAACTAATGTAACCCAAAATTTGCTACCTAAAAACGACATCAATCCATTTGCGTGTTTTTCGAACGATGCAGAGCTTTAAAATATTGGCATGCATCGCAATACTTCAAAGGAACCAGTCGATCGAGAAAGATCGAACGGCGAAACCCCAGCGGCGTTCGTCGATCCACTCCAGTGATCAAGCCAATAGAAACTTAGGTCATGCTGCCTCGAACAGCTAATCAAAACAATTTTAATTGCTAAATATTTTCAAGTGTCTGCGGCGAAAAAATTCCTTCGAACATAATGTGATTTTAATAGTCCGTTTGGCAGATACGGCGACCATATTTATTTTGCCTCCGGGGCATCCTTTAATGCTATTGAAATGATTTATTCTGTTATTGTGATAATTCTGCAATTACCATAATAAAAAAAATCATTTTATTAAATATTCGAATAACGCCGCTTTATTCGATTGACGAAATTTCAGTGGGCATTATTTTTTAAATAAACCCATGAAATAGATAGTGGGAAAGTACACGTTACTTCTTCGTATTACCTTATTATAGGAATATAACGAGGCATTTTAACGACGCGAACAAAATTGACGCGTAATAAAATTAACGCGAATTTAAGAAAAGTTCTGGTTAAATGCTTATAGTAAACGTGTTTATATTAATTAACATCAATAAAATTAACGCGAATTTTTGAAATTCGCGTTAATAACATGTATCGTTAATTTCCTATAATAAGGTAACTCTTATTAGTGTCGTTAGTATATACCACACAAGTGAATAGTGCTGAGCACTGATTGGTTAACTCAGAGGTGATTAGCAAAGTACTAATCACCTCTGAACAGCTAAAGAGAAACAAACTGCCTTTGCGTGTCTCTTTTTTCGACGTTTTTGCTTGTTTACAAGCTAAAATGGTAGAATAGGGGTTATGTAGACAAGATTTGGAACCACATATTTGTAAACTCTCAAGGGACTTTTTTAATTTCTCAAGGGACTGTTTTAATTTCTCAAGGGATTACTTTCCGCTGTGGGTGATCACTTGCGATCTTGTGGAAAAAACGTGACTTGTCACATTTACAAACGTTATATAACAATTTTAAAAGTGACATGTCAGCTTTCTTATCTCAACGCACGTGTGTCTGAAATTAAGGCGATCTATAAAAAGCGTCGCACAAACAATGGATTGCGTAACTAAAACACGAATAAATAATCACTAGCACTTACATCGTTTAAAAATTACAAACGTCAAAAATAAACCATACCAAAAAACTCGCTCTTTTCAAAGATATTATTAAAGTTAAAAGAACTGTAAGAGATGGGGGCTTCTTTTAGCTTTTAGAGACCACGCGTTGAGCCGTTGACAGCAATGTTGCATGAATCGGCTTTACAACATGCGATCGTATCTACGCAGTTCGAGTGGAATTTCAGTCAAAGACAGCAAAATTCTTTCGTATTTCATCTTCAAATATAATTCGAAAGCATTCACTGTATATATGGCTTTTGTTTAATCCTGGGTCTTGATATCCGACCCTCGCAGAGCCTAGACAAAACGCAGCTTGAGTGTAACGATTTGTTTACGCCGCAATTATATGCGCAATGTTTTCTCCGACAGTAGTCGGAAATATCCGTATTTTTTTTCGTGCTTTTTCGTGGAGCAATCGTAACGATACGGCCTTGAACACATTGAACAGCGGTCTACCTATAACAATTCAAATATGGCGTCGCAAAAACAAAGCGTCGAACGCATATTTTGCTGTTTCATTTGCTAATTTCGCTGCCGTAATCGACTGCCTCGAAAGGTCCTTGCAATTTTAAAGTATAGAATTGTCAGATCTCGGTGAAATTTGCACTGTTTATTTGTGTAATGTTAAGGAATATGTGTATAAATACCCGGCGCGGACGAGCCATTTTTGACAAAATTATATGGCTGCATTTCCTCCGCGAAGATAGGAAATTGTTAAACTAAACTACAAAGAAACTGTAATGATAAGTTCGAAGAACAATGCACAGGATAAACCTTCGACTCATACTTCATGCAAAAACGTCGATATCTCGAAGAGACTTTGATTTTTTTTTTTCTAGCATTCTCCTCCACCTGTAGGGTTGCCTTGGAAATCCCCTCCGTCCTTCCCAAGAGTCTGTACGGGTGGGCGGGTACGCATACACTGACGGTAGAACCAAAATTTCTCGTGTTGACGAGTTATGAGCCAGAGCTCCGCTATAAATGGTGGTTACAAATCTGTGAAAAAATAATTAAAGGTCGAAGACAGCAAAGTCAAAACGGACTGTTCACTACGCCGTCAGTAAATTAAAATTTCTTTTTGTACTAAAAATAGCTGTTTAAAGGTGAACGTATCACGATATTGTCATGATATTAAAGAGACATCGACCAAATGACCGCTGGCGACAAAGTCGCTCGGACCAAGATATGTTAAGAATGTTTAGCTTCGTTTTTCGAAAACGTTCAGTGAAACATAAGGTTCAAATTAATGTACCTTTTACTGTGTAGCTTAGAATGTGAAAATGTTGCCGGTTTCGTGCAAATTGCTTAAGAAATGCAATATTAACTAACCGAGAGTGCTTTATATTAATTGAATTGTCAAGGTCAAACTTTACCATATCAAGTGTTTCAAAAATCTCGATGACGTCACAGACGTTCTAGACGCTTTTTTCCCGAGATTGCATTTGGTTTGTTAGTTTATTTACAATTACGTTTTACATCTTAGTGTAGATTGATAAGAAAAGTAATGTAATTATTATTACATTCTTCACAGAGGTTGAATATACTAAAACTGGAAATTCAAAATGGCTGGAGGGTGTACCGTCAATGAACGAGAGACTTGGACTTCAAAGTTTGATTTCATTCTCGCCTTGATGGGGTTTTCTATCGGCCTTGGAAACATATGGCGGTTTCCCTACCTGTGTTTCAAGAATGGCGGAGGTAAGGTTTTGCAATAAGTTCTCAGTTTTGTTTTGAGTTGAGTTACCTTAAAATTCCTGTAATAAGCCCTTCCGCTTATAAGCCCCCCTGGTTATAGGCCCAACTACCTCGAAACAAAAAAATACATCCGGTTATAAGCCCCCCCTCTGCTGGATGACAGTACTGAAGAGGGCTAAATGTTGCTTTATTATGCTTCTTAACCTAAAACCTATTTCGATCGACACTACCGTGGCTCGTTTCGAAACTTTTTTTCATTCCGCTTATAAGCCTCCCCGGATATAAGCCCCTCCGTTTATAAGCCCACCCAAAACCCCCTTACGAAGTTGTATAAGCCCAGGGCTTATAACCGGAATTTTTCGGTATAGTTCGATTCGGAAAGCGTTCTGCGGCGAGGAACTGCAGACTGTGCCTCGAGTAAACAACTTGTGTTTTTACCAATAATAAGCCAATTATTCCCAGATTGTATTTCACTCAAGCTCGGCCGTGGCCAGAACGGCAACAATAACGTCACCAAATATGCTTAACAACGACAACAACCCCTCTTTACTAACCCTTTTAGTTTCTTCTTAAACAAAGCAATGCAGCTTTGAAAAAAAAGAACAAACAAAACGAACAAAGAAGGCTACCGGCATCCCGAATAATTGTCGACAAATAAATATACAATGGCGAAGCGCGAGAGCTCTAAAAATAGAATGCAAATGAATATAACCCCAACGAGGCTCAGAAAACATCAACGTGCTCTGAGAGAAGTAAAAGGAATCTAGGCGAAGTTTTCGTTTTATGAAAGTGTTTTAGGAACACCGCCTTTTTTAAAAAGTGTTTTAGAAAAATCGTCCACCATTTCGGTTTGTTCCTCTGAGTCTTTTCTGAGTCGTGACAATCTCGTCCCAGAGGCCCGCGATCCTTCTGGTCTGCGCCAGAAATCGTTGAGTTTCCTGACTGCTGGTCAAGGAGAACGCAGGCTCTGGGAACGAGATTGGAGTCGTGAGGTCACTCGCGCGCTTCGCAATTGGTTTGCGCGTGCGTTTACTAGTAATAGCTTGGCACATTTCTTTGCCGTCCCCTGAAAAACGCCAATGTCACGTGGAATGACAAAATTATGTGTAGTTTGGAAAACGTGAACCACCGGGTGGCAATTTTTTTCAGATTTTAAGTTTGCACTGAGCTGATTCGTTAACATCCATGGCTAGAGGAAGTACTTGCACGACAAATACACTCATTAGATCTAGATAATCAGGCACAAATCTTAAGTGATATACTCAATAATTGATTTTTTTGTCGATTTGTTACCGATAAGGTTGCTAAAACTCTCTGCCTTCTGTGATTGTTCGTTCCACGACTTACATCTTGACACATCTGCACGTTTTTTTTCTTTTGTTTTTCTTTTTTTTAGATGACTTTGAACACAACGTACCCCCTTTATTTAATTTAATGGGCTTAAACATTTTATTAACGTTATTTTAATTTAATTAACATTTCCAGGTTGTTTCCTCATCCCATACTTGATTTGCCTGGTAGTGGCCGGCGTCCCGGTTTTGGTTATGGAAATTGGTTTGGGACAGTACATGAGTCAAGGTGGAATCACTGCATGGAAAATTTGTCCTCTTTTTCAAGGTACGAATGGGTAAAGATAATAGTATTGTCAGGGCGGGTCAAGAAAATTCAGAAATAGGGAGCCGAAGAAACTGTGGCGAGATCGCAAGATGGGGTGATCTTCTTTGTTGAGGCACTCGAAGAATTTTCGGAATTATTTCATCCAATCAAAACCTTGCGCGAGGGCTTACGAGTAATCCGAAAGCAATCGCGCGTGCAAATACGTCATGTTGCTTAGCAACTTCTGGGACGAAAACCGCGAGCTCAGTCACTTCTTGGAGAAATGATGTCGCCATCAACTGGCACTTGTTCCCCCGACTTGGATGGGGAACCTAAATGGGGAAAAATTACGTCGAATTTATCCCCAGGTCGTTTTAAAGTGTACGAAAATAGGGGTTTCAAGAACCAAGCGAAGCACCCCAACCCAAACCTTTCCAAGTGCCCCCTCCCCTCCCCCCCCCCCCCCCCCCCCGATACGTGGCTTGCTTATCTGCGTTTTTGTATTTTTTCCTTATCAGGTATTGGTTATGCAGGCGTGCTGGTAATGCAGTACATAAATATCTACTATACCGTGATTCTTGGCTGGGCCGTGTATTACATGTTTGCGTCATTCCAGTCAACACTTCCATGGTCACATTGTGGAAATGAATGGAACACTCCAAACTGCGTAGATAACAGTGGCAGTCCTAACGGGATGCAAACAAATCGCTCGGTAACAAATGGCACCATCCTCGCAAACGTGACAGCAAAGGTGTCAGCAAGCCAGGAATACTGGGAGTAAGTAATTTTTAATTGACGATTGAAAGGCGCAGTAAAATAGCTTCATTCACACGCTTCTTTGCTATATCCATTTTTTTATTGGTTAGTTTAAAAGAAAAATGTTTCATTTTTCTTTCTTAAAATAGCTACAGAGTCTTAAGAGTTTCTGGCGGTTTGGATGAACCTGGTGAAGTGAACTGGGACCTAGCTTTGTGCCTTCTGTTCGCTTGGATCATTTGTTACCTGTGCGTGTGCAAAGGAGTCAAGTCCAGCGGCAAGGTGACAGTTGGTGGTGTTTAAAATTATTAATAAGGTGCCTTTAAAACTCATCTGTCTGTCTGTCTATTTATCTGTCTGTCTGTCTGTCTGTCTGTCTGTCTGTCTGTCTGTCTGTCTGTCTGTCTGTCTGGCTGGCTGTCCGTCTTTCTGTGTCATTAACGTCTTCACAGGTTCGTGTGCCATTTGCTTCTCCTTGTGGTGACTCTGTTTTACACATTTTTTCCAGGTAGTGTACTTTACTGCTACAGCTCCTTACTTTTTACTGACGGCAATCTTGATCCGTGGCGTGACTTTGCCAGGAGCCTCTGAAGGAATTAAGTTTTATCTTACTCCTGACCTCTCAAGGCTTTCTGATGGCCAGGTATTCATACCTTCTTTCCACATTTTGAAAAGTACTTTTCAATAAAACTAAAACTCTATTTTTAGGAAACATGTTTGCACTATTCGAAGAAGCCTTTTAACGTACCGATAGTGCGAAACAAACAACAGTAAACGTTTAATTTCCGCTAAAGTGTTTAGTAGAAATTTAGGACCGCTTCGTTAGGCAACGCCTCCACGTAAGGAGCACGGTGTGACCAACTAAGAAGCTAAGAAGCTATTTGTATTTTATTTTATTATATTTTATGTTGCATACGCATCAGCGTACTGCTTTTGCTGAACGTACAGGCTCACTTTTCGCTCGCTGGTTCCCCGCCGCCTCGCTTCGCTCGCCGACTCGTTCAAGCGGCTTCACTGCTCGTGAAGGTGATCCTAGGGTGAGCGTGCTCACAGGCTACTAAACGTTTAGAATACCTGACAGTCAACTGTTGTGGATGAAGTCGGAGGTTAATTCACAGAATTTTGATGATACATTTAGGTATGGATCGATGCCGGTACCCAAGTGTTTTTCTCATATTCCATCGGCATGGGCACCATGACAGCCCTTGGCAGCTACAACAAATTTAAGAACAACTTTTACAGGTATTTAGAATAACAATACGTGCTTTTATACAGTGAAGACGAGAAATAACCAAGTCTCATAACGACTGCATATGCGTATCTGAGGTAATACGAAGATCACCGAAGCTCACCAGAAGACTCCAGAAAATTGCTGAAGACATTCGACATTTGCTGAAGACTCCCACTCGAAGATTTTTAAAAATGTTTGAAGGAAACCCAAACTCTTTTCAAGATTATTGAATGTTGCGGAAGATTTGGAATAAATAAGAAGTAACTTGAATTTTTTGTATGTGCTTATGCATTCCAAATTGCATTTGCATGATGTAATTATGTAGACGAAATTGGATTTGCAAACTCAGACTCTGTCGACTTTAAGCTTAGAGAAGACAACTTTAAAGAACAATTCGATTAAAGATTACTTGATTTCGCCGCAAATCCATATTCTAAGGTGCATTGGTTGAAGTCAATTTGTAACCAATCTTTTCTCTCATCGTAGGGATTCCATATTATTTACACTCTGCAACAGCGGGACGAGTTTCTATGGCGGATTTCTGATCTTTTCAGTGTTGGGATTTATGGCAAAAAATCAAGGTGTAGACGTAAAAGACGTAGCAAAGTCAGGTAAGAAGAACACTTGTCAGTTAACGTCTATCAAACCGCTACAGAAAAACGCCCCTGCTCGTGTAGCCCCAATGGTTATTCCCATATAACAGAAAACCCGACATCTGGGGGTCGCGTAAGTGAGCGTCACTCACTCACTCATGCCCATTACGCCTAAGTGGCATGTAGGGCAGAAACGTGCTCCCTCCACATCTGGCGGTCCCTTGCCATGAACTTGATGCCCTCCCAGGTCTTCCCCATCTCCTTTATTTCCTTATCAACCGTCCGTCACCATGTGATCTTTGGGCGACCTCTCTTTCGTTTCCCTTCTGGCGTCCAGTGTAGGGCGTTTTTTGCAATGGAGCTATCCTGGCGAGCGACGTGGCCAATCCACATATCCAGCGTCTCCTCATCAAGATGGTAGCCATTGCTTCTACCGGTCCTCCAGGTTTGGGGGTTTTGCACAGGGCTAACAACCCTGTCATGTAAAAAGCCTTTGTTACGGAAAAAGCAACGTGTAAGTGGGCGTACATACCTATATAACCTTTAGGTAGCGACAGTATATCCAGGTGAAGGTGTGTGCCATTGGACAAAGTTTCAAGGTTTTTTTTTCCAGTAACACAAATGATTCTCTCACAGGTCCAGGACTTGCTTTCATCGTTTATCCAGAAGCGGTTGCTCAAATGCCTTTAGCTCCACTGTGGTCTGCTTTGTTTTTCTTTATGCTGATCCTGCTTGGTCTTGACAGTGAGGTGAATAGCAAACATGATTCCACAAAACGCATCAAAGAACAGGGAAAACTTAGAAGGTTGCAGTAAAAAAAGTTTTGTATCAAGAGACACATGGCATATCGAGGTTTCGGAAGGAGGGAGGAGGGGGAAGGGTATAAATCCAATTTCCCAGCCTATATTTTGCCCCGAATCCCAGTCCCATACCAATTTTTCGATTTGTGATTCCCAGTTCCAGTGACATAAATCCCATTTTCTCAGTGGCGAATTGAAAAATAGGCAAATCCCAGTTCCCATTTTACCCTTAAGGCGCCTCCATATAGGCAGTCAACTGTACTAGTCTGATCGAAAAGTATGTTCTCATGCATAATAGCCTTACATTGTTTCCTTTATTTTATGATATTGATTTTTATTTCTTTGTGCATCAAGTTTGTAGGTATCGAAGGCGTTGTGACAGGCGTTGTTGATCTGTTTCCACATCATCTGAGACGTGGATACCGCAAGGAAATGTTCACCGCCTTTGTCTGTGCCATCTGGTTCCTCATTGGGTTGTCAATGGTTACTGAGGTACAAAACTTTCCATGCTTTGCATTTACAACAGGATTGGATTACAGTTGACTTGATTTCACTTCACATTCTATCCGAAGTTCTGTTTTATTTGTTATTTGTCATTTTTCTTCCTTACACGGGGGTATTAGTATGCGGTCGAGCCAAGTGGTCCATTTGGCCGGAGCTTATCCCGGTTTCCATAGCATAAAGCGACTAGGAACATATCTACTCCCCCTTGAATGGGATGCTAGTCCATCACAGAGTTACCTCCAGCAGTAAATTCGCCGGTACTCATTTATACACCTGGTTGGAGCTGGGTGAAGAGAGGCACTATAAGAGCAACGCGTCTTGCTCGAGAACACAACGCAGTTCCCTGGCCAGGGCTCGAACCCGGACCGCTCGATCCTAAGTCCAGCGCACTAACCATTAGGCCACTGCGCCTCTCATACACGGGGGCATATAAACTCACCGACTCACAATTGACCTGTATTCCTATGTACGTTGCTCATAGCTTAGTAAGCAAAGCACTGTTTTTTTTTTTTCACCTTCTTTACAATTGTTAAAATGGCAAACACAAGTGTGAGTATCATTTCTTCGATCACATTCAAAATAGCGTCTACTAAAGGCTGAGAACTTCGTCTGAAACAAAATGCCGAGCCTCGTGTGATTGGAGATTTCCGAGGTTCTTTCCAAACAATACTGATAAGAAAAGAAAGAAAAGTCGTTTCGAAGCGCAGGCTAGTAACCCAGGACGCAACAGCTAAACTGTTGAGGAATTGCTCAGGAATATTGCTGGTCCACTTGTATAGATAGTAAATCCAAGACTGGTTACTTCCCGAACATTTTGCTAGGTCACCCCAATGATTTGTCGGTATAGTTTTAATAAACAACTGGTTGGGGAAAAAGATACTGTTAGAGTACTAAAAAACGCAACACAACGGCGCATCAAAGCAGGCCAACAAAGCAGACTACGGTTTCTCTTGCTAGGAACGAATAAACGAAAGAACAAAAACAGACAGACTGACATACAGACATGGTTAACGTCTACAAGAGAAAGACTGCGTTAATAGCCCTTAATAGCCCTATGCATGTTTACGTCATACCGCTTAGTTTCACGACCAAGCTTCGCTTCTGAAGTGCAAACGTGTAATTTCTATCATGAACGAATTCCCAAAGCAGAAAAGATGAAAAGAATACGTATTACGTATACCCACGTGAAAACTGCATAAAGGTGGCGGAAAGTTAGAAATAATTCGCGCAAACGAGGCTTGATGGTCAATTTTGAACATATGACCTTTTATATCATAGATACTGAGATTTTCTCACGAACAAACGATTGCGTACAAATGATACGTAAATGCATTAGCCAATAGGAAAGACGAACGATGAAAACTCACTATTGAAAAAACGTCGTTCGTCCAATCACAAGCGCGAACGGCGAAAACTCACTTGTGAACAACACCGTATCACCATTTTGATTCTTGTCGTAAACACAGGCGACATGGCGGAGACACGTTCAAGGTTTGTTTGTGTCTTTAACGGCTCCACTGAGTCGTTTATAATGCAGAACAGGAAAACCAAAACACTATAAAGAAAACGAAACAAGACGGCCTTGTTGTCACAACGTTTCTTCAAGCAAAAAGAGAAACACGAATCGAGATAATCGAAATTCCTCCTGCCGAGTTAAAATAAACCTTTGAGTAAATTCGCACAAAGGAAGGACAAGAATACGGGCCGTCTTCACTCCGAGGGATTGAAGCGAGTTTTGATTCAGATGATGACTAAGACACTGCAGGTTTGTCCTTGGTTTTGGCAGACTGTTTTCTTGATTTAATTTGTAAAAGTTCGCTCGAGTTCGCGTTGAGTTATTCAGCGTTTACCGCTGTTTTGTTCTGGTAAAACATTGAACTGGAACTTGCAAGATTTGTACAAGTCTTAGTCAGGTTTTCTATCAAAAGTTTTTTCTGTAAAAGTTGTGAGAGTATAAACTGACATCTCATTTCTTGTGCTACTTCATTAAAGATGTGATTTTGAAAGACAAACATGTTTTAGCTATTTTAGTTTATGGCAGATGAATGGGTTTCCTAAACACGCGCGTACTTGATAAAAAGTCGAGCGATTTAATTTGCTTTTCAAAAACCTCAGTATCTATAAAATAAACAAATTACACCATGGAAAATGCTTTGTACGATTTTTATTCACTCGTAGAGATGTATCACAAAACTCACTCGTTCGCTACGCTCACTCGTTCGTTTTTTTCTGATACTACTCAACTCGTGAATAAAAATCGTACGCGCGCATTTTCCATGGAGTAATCTCTATATCATGCATAAGACCTATTACCATTGTAATGACATACTTTTCGTTGTAGGGTGGAATGTACGTCTTCCAATTGTTTGACAGCTACTCTGGAAGCGGATCGGTTCTTTTGTTGGTGGTAATCTGCGAATGTTTGGCTATGGGATGGCTTTATGGTGAGAAAGAGGCGAAGCTATAACAGTCAGTTCTTTTTTTGTCAGTTTTTTATAGCTTACCTCTTATCACGCTTTTTTATTGTTGTAATTTAGATCAAAGATTTTAGTGCAAAGTCTTTTGTTCTAATTTCCAGGGCCTTATTGATAACAGTTCCTTAACACTGATGAGGTCAACCTGGTAAAATGACAATTTTATTAATCTTGATATCAACGATGGCTATAGGTAAAGATTAAATCTTACTTGGCTATTGCTTTGTCAAGAAGGCAATTGTACTATCCGTGCCGGATAAGCTCAGCTTGCAGGGCTTTTAAACCTTTTTCTCGTGTTTTATTTTCAACCATTAAATCCATTATTTTGAGGTTCTTTTGGGTGATAATGCTATGCTACAAATCAAATACTAACTTTGAGAACATCAATAACTCGTTTATCGTGGGAGCGGGAGGTGGGGTTTCCAAAAACAAACTAACAAACAACTGAAACAAACAAAAGCAAACTCAAGAATAGAATACCAAGATCAGTCATATCATATCAGATCAGTCGTTAGGCGTAACTGTTGCGGATATACCCTTCCCTATACTAAAACTCATAAAAAGCCCACTCTATATCAATACCGGAGACAAAGGGGCAGCTAACTGGGGCAGCTAGGGTAGCTAGTTGTCCCGCCTATCGGCACTAGCTGCCCGGACTGGCTGACCCTTGGTCTCTCAAGCTGACCTTTTACATAACTCCAGCCTGAAAAAGGTACCCCTTTCGGGCAGAACCTCCCATATAGTCCACTATAGAGATTTCCCATCTCTCCCTGGGGTATATCTTCAAATGCAAGTAGCTACATGCATTGATGTGTGTTGACATATTAACTGCTTTAAACAGGTCGTCATCGTTTCTATGACAACATGGAAAGCATGCTGGGATTTCGTATCAATCCGTGGATTGGATGGTGCTGGTGTTTCTTTGCACCCATTTTTTGCTCGGTGAGTTTATACGTTTAAATTTAAGAATTCTGGCTAGATGCAAGAGTCATAGATCGAAGAATACCTGGCATTACTATGTAAACATTCAAGATTTTCTTTCAAAAGAAAAACAAACTTTCATGAATTCGAAGGAAAAGACACCGATAAGATAATAATGAAGCTAGCCTGCGTGCAGACCGGTTTCCTACTTCGTACTTTTTACCCTAAAGCTCTCGCAGGATTTAACCTTACATGCTTGGAAGATTTTCAAGTTTTGGACCAATTACGCAATTTGCAAGGACCTCCTGATGAATGTGAGAAAAAAAAATCACCCATGTCCAATACACCCAAACTGGATCGATTCGTCAGGAGAACTTGTCGATTCGACACGAGTCGCACGGCGTCGATCCACATTACCGAAAGTCAAGGGAAGCACAAAATGAAAATATGAACTTTCCTCGTTCTTAAAACGTGCCATCGAACTGGATCGATTCGTCATGAGTACTTGTTACTCGTGTGATTCGACACGAGTCACACGCGTCGATCTGTCATTTAGAAAACTAACAGCATTCTGGCCAACAGGGTGGGTTGAAAATGTTGTCGATTCCACTCGATTCGTTCGATTCGTGTCGATTCCTCGGCCTTGATGTCGACCGGAAATACCGGAAGTCGAGTTGCGCGACACTTAGAAACTAACATCATCTTAGCCAACAGGGTGGGCTGAAAATGTTGACGATTCGACTCGATTCGTTCGATTCGTGTCGATTCGACTGCCTGGATGTCGATTCGTCGTGCCGGATGTCGATTAGCGCAACACTTAGAAACTAACATCATCTTGGCTAACAGGGTGGCTTGAAAATTTCGTCGATTCGACTCGATTCGAGACGATTCGTCGGCATTGGCGTCGATCCGAAATACCGGAAGTCGATTTGCAAATTTACTTGCAGAGTGGTACAAGGCGTGATCTGCCTTGCTATACCCATCACTCAAGTTACGTGGAAAATATTTCAAAAAAAGCGTCGTGCAGTCCTTTTTCTTCTTAAATCCTTCCGTGTAAATTCAACACTGTATTTCGTAACAGAAATCTGTGAGTTGTGCTTCCCTTTTTAAAGGTAGAGAATTGACGAAAAACAATTAATCCTCTTGGTATTGTTGAAGCTTGAATTTTATCTTCTCTCCGTTATGCACTACCTTTTGGATACTAAATATATATTAACGTTCAATATTGCAGTTCATCTTCATCTTTAACCTTGTGACGTATTCACCATTGAAGTATGGTGATTACGTGTATCCAGGCTGGGGTCAGGCGATTGGCTGGCTGCTGACGGCGTCTTCACTGACCTTAATTCCCGCGGTGATGATATACAAACTGTTCAAGACTACTGGAACTATCAAAGAGGTGAACATTTTCATTAATTCCCAAGAGTGATAGACATGCATTTTCTCCTGAGGATGTCAGTACACTTTTATATATATTGACGTCCAATTTTGAGTAGAGGCCGATCGACATATTAAGATAAATCATTCCAAAATGCATTCAAACTTACTTGTCCTTGTTCACGTGGCTGCCATGCGATGGCAACGTTGATTGGATTTGACAAAGGTTGATTCACCCTGTAAATGTATTTGTGATTTTGAAAACAAAACGACAAGAATGAATTACAGTTGTAAATTTATTACTCAAATTTCAGTCTTGTGTACTTTCACAGTACGTTTGAAAGGTTCTTCTGTATAAAGAAAATGGTGCACAGTCTCGAGCAGACATTTTAGGTTTGCATAGTGTCTTGATGAAAGAATAAAATTCACAAAACCAATACTAAAAGAAATATATGGCAGTCAGTAAAGAGAATCAATAGTTGGAGCATGGAAATTCAAAGGATTAAATGAAGCCATAACATCATTCACGTAATGATTTCTGTATGTGAAAGGGTTCCCTCGCGGAACGTCCACAGTTTGTACATCTGTGTTCTGCTTAGCCCCAACAGACGTCATTTGAATGGTCACTCAGTTGTCTTGGTTAGATCTCGTGACCATTCAAGGTAACCGCTGTAAATGACACGAGTTTGTGAGACAATCCCACCGAAAGGGGGAGGGAAAATGGAAGGGCATTTTTCAGCGAGCGCGCTAAAAGGGGGCAGTAAGGAAAGTGGGAGGGGGGGGGGTAAGTGCTGGTGGAGGGTTAACGGGTTAATATCCTATCACTAAATTATTATTCATGTCTCTGTGACGAACTATGCATACTCATAATTAGGTGTTAGAGCGGTTTTCACTTGAGTGTCGAAAGAAATTCGCGTTTGCATTGGGTTTGCATTGTTACGCCCAGTGATTGGTTTAAAACTCTCGCGCCACTTCCTCAGCCAATAAGAAGTAAAACCAAAACCATTCGTGACTCGCTCGCGCACGTTATCCCGCGCTTCGTGCCGGCTACATGTATTTGCCTCGAGTTTTGATTGGCTTACCGGATTGTCTGTGTTCTTTGTGATTGGCTAGAGTGGTTACTTTGGTTTTGGTTTTACGACACTTAATTGAAAACTGCTCTATTATGATTGTTAATATTTTCGTACATGCGCGTGCACATATGCGGTATTTAAGATGTAGTCCTGTAATTTATGCGACTAGCGGTCACTTTCAGAATGTAACGGCTAGCGCTGTTTGTCCCACCCCCGTAATCTTTCGTTACAGTCTTTAAGTGCCAGATTGAAGGTGGATTTCTACTGACGCGCAATTTTTTACGTGCGGTTACGTGCGTAAAAAAATTTAGAGACAATGTATGAATGGCTTGCGTACACGTTTACGCAAATTGTTCATACATTGTCTTTTTTCACGCATGTAAAAATTACGCGTCAGTGGAAAGGCACCATAAGAATCCCGTCTTCCGTCCGCAGACCATGAAACGAAAAACATGGTTAACGAAACACTTGAGATGTACTTATTGGTTTTGTTTTTTTGTTTGACAGCGTTTGAACAAGTTGGTAATACCTGAGTTGAATGAGAAAGAGAAAGATATGAACGAAGACCTCATGAGTGGTTCTAAACAAGCAGAAAAAAATGGCAATGCAGAAATATTTTTAAGTGCATTGTAAATCATGCAAAAACGACTGTTTTTAAGTAAGATCGATTTATTTTAGATCATTTAACATGTATCATCACGCTATAGTTGCAAGTAGGTATAATTTGAAGTGGACAAAATAGCTGGAAATATAGTTGTGAATGTGGGCTAATTGCCCAAGCGACTAAATTCCTGTTTTATAGCGTACGAGCTAATAATTCTGGTGATACCAGGTTTAGAGTAAATTTGCAACATTGCCAAAAATGAATTTCATTGTAGGAAAACCTCAAAAAACAGATTTTCTAAGGTAAATATATCCTTGAAAATGGTCAAGCCGTGACATATGGATGAATGGTTGCCCAACTTATGTATTGTCAAACATATCGAATTTACGGGTGATTGGGAATCACTTCCAAATCAGGGCCTACCCAAAGCGTTGGCGACAGACAAGTACTAGACTAAAATAATCTAAGCTGAAAATCATTTGCCAACATTCATAATCAATCAGTACAATCTTGAAAGACTTTTTCAAAGTATATCATAGATATATTTCTGCTTAAACGTTAAATGTAAAAGAGAGAAAAAAGTTAGAAGAAATGTTAACCTCACCCAGTAATAAAGATACAGTCACTATCTCTTAAACGAAAACTATCGGGGCCGGCTCCAAGTGTCCGTCTTTGCGAGGTGTCCGCCTTATATGAAGTTTAGTTAAGCCTGGTTTTCACTAGCACGCAAGCACAAGCGCAAGCATAAGCGCAATCACGCAAGAAGAACAATTTTTAATCCTTGTTCTTGCGCTTGCCGCAAGCACAAGCACAACCATAAAACTGCAATGCGCTTTTGCTTTTGCTTGAGTCGAAGCCGTTTTCACGGTGAAATAAGAGCTGTTATTCTTGCGCTTGTGCTTGCGCTTGTGCTTGCGTCGCTAGTGAAACCAGGCTTTACAGTAAAATGACTGAAAAAACCAAGGACGGGACCAACACCAGGTGTCCGCCTTATAAAGGTGTCCGTTAAGAGAGATATTACTATTCCCTAATAATGAAGAAGTCCTCAATCACAAAAAAATAGATGAAAGATTCTTGAAAACTAAATAAACATAAGTGCAAGAGCAAAACAATGCAAATTGTCCTAAGACAAATTGGATAGGCCATTTCCGAGTTACCCTTTGTCTCTGTTTCAAAACGAGTCTACATGCGAAACCATTCAAATGAAAATGACTTTGATTTGCATGAAAATGGTCCTGTAGGTGAATCTCATTTTCATATGAATGGTTTCGCACGTAGACTCGTTTTGAAACAGAGGCAAAGGGTAACTAGGACATGGCCTATTTCTTTGTACGTGCAACAAGAAATAAAATGTTTGAAGTTAAAAGTACTTGTATATATGCCAATCTAAATAACCATTAATCTTACGTTTAAAACAGGAAAAGTACAAAATGATGTTAGAGTAACGACCCCTTCCCCTGAATTCTGAATCCTTTGATTTGGTAACTTGGCTCCCTTGAAAATAACAGTGTGAAATAACAGATAATGACCAAGGCCAAACCTTTGCTTTGGTCTGAGGTGAATTCTTCTCAAAAGGAAACCACCTTTTTCGTCGCCGGCTAAATTGTTAAACATTTCCTATGAACAGAACTAACTTAGACCTACTTTTTCCACGTTATGCTTACGGTGCTTTCTATGGCATACTCACAGCCAGTACTGCCGAATTGTTGGGGGTTACACGGGATTCCCTAGCCACAGTGAGGTGGGTGTTGGGGGGGGGGGGGGGGGGATAAGGGGGGTTTTTGGTTTAAATCAGGTTAGGAACAAGGCTTTCAAAAAAGCTGTCTGAACACTGTTGCGCTAAAACTACTAAAAAACGGCTCTATACAAACGTCTTAAATTTCCAAAATCTTTAGCTTTAAAGCCAAATGTAAAGAGAGGGTCTCAATGGGGGTACCTCGATAACACTAAACACTTAATTTTTTTGGCTCCGTAACATGAAACAGTTAAATTTATGGCAATTAAACACTAACAGTAAAAAGGTTCACTGTACCAGTAAATTTTATCCAGAAAGAAACAAAAACGGCTCAAAAAAGGCCAATATTATTATATTATTATAAGTATGTGGAGAAGTTCTGGGCGATCTCGGAAGACTACCGAATTTTTCCGAGGAGTGCCGAAGATTTTCGAAGACTACCGATGACGTTCGAAGACTACCGAGGATTTCCGAGAGGAAATCCGAAATCTTTTTTTAAGTTCGTGAGTGATTTTATCCGATTTTTGAAGAGCAGGAAAGAATTTACAATGCTTAAATTTTTCACGAAAAACAAAACCCTTCAAACACTAACAGTATTTTCTCTGGAAACAGCAAACATTAAAAAATTGGCCAATTCAACAGCAAACACTAAAAATTATGGGCAAATAACACTAAACATTAAACCCATTCAGACCCTCTTAAGACTGTCCCTGAAAAGTTAAGGCTCAGAAGGTTTATACGCTGCTTATGCATTGGGAATTTGATAATTGTTATCCACTGAGTTTCCCAACTAGAAATTTTCTTTCACAGTGCAACTTTTATAAAGTTTTCCTACAAAAGTTTTAGAAAGTTCGAGGCGGCGAAAACTGGAAGTGGCGTATTATTTTAAGGTACATACATACATCCCCTTTATTATTTTCCCAACGTGGGCTTTTCGAAGACAATATGGTACAATACTACAATTAAATACTAATATACTAAAATTAATAATATTACATTCTAATTTAGATAATCACGAATTTAAAAACTCTGCAATTAATTTACGTTTCGATGCTTTTTTAAAAATTGAAATAGTTCTACTGAGTTTTAAAGTAAGGTCCAATGAGTTCTCGACAGATGGTAGGTGTCCTATAATAAAATGTTCTTTGGCCAGTGGCAGTTCTGAATAGAGGAATGTTTAATTGTTGAGAGCTCCTAGTGGTACGCGTGCTTATATCTGCACGTTTGATAAAAATAGAGGTCAAATAGTCGAGAGCACAGCCCGTCATACACTTGAAGGCTAAAGTGGCGCTTTGATAGTAAAGCTGGCCTGATACTGGTAGCCATTCTAATTCTTTTAGTATGGGCGTGACGTGATCGAATTTCCGTGCACCACTTACAATTCTACATCGAAGTTTCTGTACAGATTGCAGCTTATCAATGTTACATTTGGAGGAGTTTACCCACACGTTTGAGTAATTGCGTTCGACCGCTGTAAAGCTTAAGCGAGAAGCGGGGCAAACAAATTAATAAAAAAAAAAAAAAAAAAAAAAAAAAAAAAAAAAAATTTAAAAAAAAAAAATTTTAAAAAAAAAAAAAAAAAAAAAAAAAAAAAAAAAATTTTTAAATTAAAAAAAAAAATTAAAAAAAATTTTTCTCCCCGGGGGAAAAAATTTTAAAATTTTTTAAAAAAAATACCAACAAAAATTTTTGGTAAATTTATTTTTGCCTCATTGCTCGAATGTTGGGCGGAAACCATCTTAATCGCATTTTTCTTTTCAACTGATCGCTTAAGAAGTAAATAAATATATTTTGTTTGAATTTAGTTAAAAAAATGTAACCAACAGTCTTTCGAGAGTTTGTTGTGGGTACTGGCATGGAAAACGTTGCTGCATCGCCGAAATGTTTGCGGTCCCCACTTTTTGAATTTTCTAGCTCCCCCCCCCCCCCCCCCCCCCCCCCTTGCCATAGATTTACTACGTCTGGATTATTCTGAATACCACACGGGGAAGAAGGAAAAAAAAAAAAAGGGGGGGGGGAGAAAAAAAAGAAGGTATTCGCTCTCCCATAAATACCGAGAACCTGGAACAGGCTAGAATACAACAGAAACGAGATACAGTACATGGCATTTTGTTCTGATGATGGTGAATTTAAATGAGGGCCGACAAACATTTTGTGACCTTTTCTCCTAGGCGAGCCTTAACTTGGATATTTTTTCATTTGTTATACTTAATAAATACTGAAGGACCAATAAATATAGCTCACTATTTACTATTTTTTTAAGAAAATTCTTACTTCTTCTAATTATAGCAATAAGGGCGGAAGGTGGAGACGATATTTAATCATACTTAATGACTTGTTTTGACTAAACTTTTCCACAAAGCCATTGTGCTGAACATTTCCATAATGAAAGCGGGGTCGCGTTATGTTATAATTGGCCAAATCAAAACCAAATCAAATCAAAACAGCCGGCTCAGCCGAGTCGAGCGTTATTCCCAACTGTAAACAGTCCTCCATTTCAACGCTTGAAACTTCTTAAATTTCAGAAACTCTTCGCTTTTAAGCCAAATGTTAACGTCGTCACTGAAAAGTTAAGCTTTATACGCCACTTATGCATAGGACGGTTGATAATTGTTATCCATTGAGTTTCCCGGGTAGAAATTTTGTTTCCCAGTGGTATTTCAATAACGTTTTCTTCTACGAAAGTCTTGAACACTCGCATCAAATTCTTAGAAAGTTCGAGGCGGCGAAAACCGGAAGAGGTGTTGGATATTTGCGTTTTACCACTCTGAAGCATTTTAAAGTGAGGAACTTCGTAAAATTAAATTTATCGCATTTTCTTCTCAAGTGATCGCTTAAAAATTAAAATCGTTACCAAAATAAACCATGTCAGCAATGAATTTCGAGCAGGAAACTGTCCTCACGTCCCGTTTCCCCAAACAGGCGTCCCCCTTCTCCGACCCTGTTTTCGTGATATCTCTTAGTTGTAATATTCATTCAAACACTTCAGTGCAGTGAACTGACAAATTTAATCAATCCACTGGATATAACATTCGACCTTCATGAATGACAAAAGCCCCCTATTGTTATATTTGCGCCACGCTTCTTAAATATGCATATATGCACAAAGTGCGGTAGAGCACAGTTGTATTGTGTAGCCGGCAGCAGTCTAAGGAAGGCCGCCGTACGTTCACAATGGGCAGCGAGGTCAAGAAACGCGAAACTTGGAGCAAGACATTCGACTTTGTCTTAGCGTTAATCGGGTTCTCTGTTGGACTGGGAAACATTTGGCGGTTTCCATATCTTTGTTATAAAAATGGCGGAGGTGAGTACAAATAGTGACCGGTGCGTGGTCTCTAACTCAATCATATTTATAGTCTTTTCAAAATCGGAGCTCTCAGGTGGTATCTTTATCCACGTGGTTTCGAGTCGCTTCGACCGTCGAAGCGGGTTAAGAATAATGGACTTATGAATCCTTTGAATAGCATACGTTTTGAACCGGTGTCATTCGGTATTTAATTCCTCGATGTTCGAGTGGTCGAAGGTGAAATGGAATTAACGTATTTCTATTTTTCTTAAGATCAACATGGCTACAGTGACGAAAGAAAAAAAAAAAAAGGGGGGGAAAAAAAAATTTTTTAAAAAAAACTTTTTTCAAAAAAAAAAAAAAAAAAAAATAAAATTATATTTTTCTAATTCAACATCTACAGTACTTGTAGTGATGTTCTAATATGATTAATCTACAGTTTTATTTCCGATCTTTTTAAAATTGTTCTTAACAATATTAAAATGTAACAGTTAAGATACAAAAAAAACACGCTATGCACCGGCATAATACAATCGTTCGCCTTGCATAGCACCGAATCCAAACATAGCCTTTAATCAAACAAACCGAAAAAATACAATACATTATATCATGTATGCCCATTCAATATTTAGATACGAATACCAATGAGTGTCACGAAATGCACATTAGGATTCAAGGGACACGACAGAAAGTTCTGAATGAATTAGACGTTTATTGTAGCAGCTTATAACCGCAAATCAATAGTTTTCGTAGTAAACGAATCGCCAAAAATCTTATGAGGGAGCTTCACAAAACAAAGTGAACAATGCTTGAGAGCATTTATTAGTTCAACGTTCCATTCAGTGGCCACAGCGTATCCTAACAACCATTAAGTCTTCTGTAAACTATACAAGTCTTTTCTGTGGAGTGCACGTGCACATATTACATGAGGAAATCTTGTGTTCTGTCTTCAACACAAAATAAAAATAAACAGATTCGGATAACGAGAGTGTTGTTTATGGTTGACCGATTTTGAATAAGCTGCAAACTCGAAAACAAGCTCAAACAATTAGTACAGGCACATACCTGCAGGCAATGAATAAAATAATGTTGGAAAACGCTAGAAAAAAAGCAGTAAATTCTTAAAAATGAGCATAGTGTGAGAATAAGTTGGTCGAAACTTAGCCCAGTTTGTACGATAGCTTAGGTTGGCAAATCAACGTCACAAGACAACATTAAAAAAAAGAAAACTTGGACAGGAGTGTTCGGAAACTTAGCATAACAATACATAGCGGGATCCCTTTATATATACCAAAAAACAAAACAGATACTAATGCAATATACATTTTTTTGTTTTGTATGGCTGTTTGGCAAAAGCTGTCCGGCAAAGTGATACTAACGCTGTTAATGTCTCAATTTTTAGTTCTTCTTTTGAAGTAGATTTCGACCCATGTCTACAGAGTAAAGTCACGAGGAAGGCTCCGGAGTAAAGAAAAAAAAAATTGGGGCCCTTGTTCTGACAACTACAAAACAAAGCTTACATTTTTTTATGAACTATCGTCATTTCTTAAAACGATTTAGCCCAAATGCTTTGGACCATGCTTTATAGTTCTCGGTTTTCAGGCGTTTTGTGAACCGCAGATCGTTGAACAGGGTCAAGACCTGACTTTAGAAGAGGCTGGAAATCGGCCTTGGCGCCTGCCGCGGTCTGCTTCGTGGGAGTCAGCATTTAGACTTTAGAAAGTTTACGAAATATCCTTCAAAACATTTTATTTAAATGTTCTTTGCAGTCTGAACTCACGTGTTTACTTACATTATTAAAGCGTACTTCAGTCAAGTTCTCTTTACTAATTTATTACAAGTCTTTTCCTGAAGCTACGTTTACAGCATATTTATTTAAACGTGGAACAATTCTTTTGCGCTTAAATTTTCTCCGCTACAAATTCCATATGAATTGGTTGATCTATGAATAGTACAGAAAATCCAGGTCAATAAGGGTCTTAGGACATAATAATGAGCAAATATCATCCAAGGCAAGATCAACACGTTCACAGAGACATATAAAAGACCCTCCACCGAATTTGTAGTGAGAGGGGGGAACGCCTTCCTTTTCAGGAAAGCAATCAGTCGCGTTTAGCCTATACTATTTCTTGTTTTTTGTTTGTTTATTTTGATTTAAACATAGATTCGTTTATTTTTTACGCAAATATACGGCGATACTACACCCTAAAATGTCTGATAAGATATACATCTCTAGTTTCCGTAAATTACTTATTGCAAAAATATAAATTATTTTTTGCGGCGGCTTTACAAACATAATGAACAATGCTTGCGAGTATAATGGATAATTGCTCAACATTCCATTCAGTGGCAAGCGTCTCCTAAACACTCCTTGGTCTTGTGCTAACTGCGACAAATCTTTTCTGTGGGGTGCAGTTATTACATTTGGAAATCATATGGTTTTTTCGTTTCCGATGGATTGAAGTCAAATCTATGCCTGGCTGTATGGCAAAAGTTTTCTGGCAAGATCATACTGACTTCCTTTTAAGTTACAACATTTAGCGTACGTCTTGTAAACAGATTTCGGCCTATGTTTACTGGGTAAGGTCATGCATTGTAGTCAAAGGAAATAAATTTCGACCACTTGTTCCGACAAAGTTTGTAGTTATACAACTGACGATGTACGAAACAACAATTTGCAATTTTTAATTAACAATCAGTGAGAGAATTCTCGTGCACTCATTGGTCGAGGGAAGAAAAACAGACTTAGTTCTGACTTGTAACGATGTTTGATCTTACCCCAGCAACGATCGTGGACGATACTAACCGGTTTTTCAAACCGGACTAGCCGGATTTTCAAACCGGTTGTCCCGAAACACTCTGTACGCATGCTTGCTCGAATTATCATATCTGCTGATTGGTAACTAAGAGCCACAGTGACAAAGCGCATACTGTTTAGTTTTACCGCAGATGGGTATTGATCCCACGTGCGGTTACTTGTGAGTTGATTGTGACATACGACATATGATCACGTGCAAACGTTGTTTGGAAGCTTATATAAGTATCGCTAACGCATGCTCAATATGTATCTTTACGACTCAGAGCAGCCGGGTCTCCTTTTCTCTCCGTCTTAAGGTAACGAAAAAAAGAGACTTCTAGCAGGGAGCCTTTAATACACTTCTGTTAATGTTTTTAAAACCAACTGTTCTCAAAGCACTTTTACTCAAATGTTCTCTACAATTAATCCAACGGAAATCGTATTCTTTTACAGCTGAACCTCTCTAATACGGACACCGAAGGGACAGAGAAACTTGTCCGTCATATATATATCTATAGAGGTTTCTGTATTATAGAGGTCACTACAATGACGTCACTTTTATTACTCCTCAGACAGTTTGAAGTGGCTGTGCTCAGTGACTATAAACAGGCTCATACTTGTCTTTTAAATACATCTAAATTGAATATAATTAAGACATTGTCTATCAGTAGAGTACTACATTGTACATCTCAGCTACGTTACGAATCACTGTTTTCAACAAGATAATCTACAACGCAATGCTGCATGTAAAGGAGTAATATAAAGTACAATTCTGAAAACGTTACTTTAATTCTCCTCCGCCACATGGATCGTGTAAATTTAAACATAGGCTTTAGATTAATCGGCTTGGAGGAACATAATGTATTCCATAATTTGTATTCATTTATTATAATTTATTCGAAACGCATGTTTACTGTTTGCTTGTGTTGATTCTGCGTGTAGGTTGCTTTCTCATCCCGTATCTCATCTGTCTGGTTGTTGCTGGTGCACCCATCCTCATCTTAGAAGTTTGTTTGGGTCAGTTGGCCAGTCAAGGCGGAATTACAGCATGGCTTATATGTCCAATATTTCAAGGTGTGTTAGAAGATTGTTAGGGAAGTGGTCATAACAAGTGTTCTCGACGAGGACCCGCCTTGTGTAGGGGGAGGGGGCTATGCAAGATACCACATGTCTGACAAGTCAAAAAAAATTATTGGCCTTACAATTTAAGCTGAGACTTTCATATTCGGTATGCATATAGCTTGTATTGTTAGAGAAATGGCCCAAGGAGGTTTGAATCTTTTTCTTAGTTTCTACTCGTGATACAGTGGGGGCTATACAAACAAGACACCATCTTTAAAGGTGGGAAAGGGGGGTACATAGACCACCTGTCTTTTTGAAGAGTGGTGGGTCCTGTCTGAGTACAATAGTTTTGACCACTTCCGTTACATAATAAAGAAAGCTCAGATTTAAACAATTTTTATGACACCATAGTTATGGTGACACACGGGTTGAAGGGTTAGCAATTTTGTGGCGCACAAAGTGGTCGATTGAAGGAATCCTCGGAGTAATGCTTTCACACGGAAGAATTAACAGAATAGAAACATGGATGTCACAAAGTACTCTGAGAGGAGTATTTTACAAAAGTCGAACATTGAAAAAGATTCCATATCATCATCATCATCGTCGTCATCATCATCATCATCATCATCATCATCATCATCGTCATCACCAACATTTATTAGCCACTTCAAGATTAAAATATGAATGTAATATTCACAGCAAAGAGCACAAAAGTGTGATCATGATCACTATTATTATTCACAGTCTTTTGCATACTCAGCAGCCGGGTACAGCTCCCAGTTGACTTGTGATTGGATTAATTCTACACGTAAGAATGTAAATTGACAAAATGTCGTCACTCTTTTGGGGTCCTTGTCGGGAATAACTTACTTCGAGCCAATCAAATTTTGGTCAATTTGTGGGAAAACGTACAGTTAGTTTATAATTCTCAGAAATCATCGTTGTTTGTTGTAAGCCTGACGCCCAGCTTAGAAGTCATGCGTTGGTGGTGCCGACTTTATCGGTGAAAACGTCGTTGTGTTTCTAACCTGTTTAGTATAGTTCCAAGCTTTCATGCTTCGAAACTAGTGAGGGGTAGGTAGGCTGAATGGAAAAGTGTTTTACAGTAGCTTAGTTTTTTCCTTTTCTTTATATACTGAAACACTTTCCAAATATGTTCTCATTTTATTGAGTGAGGAGGGGGTAGCTATTTGCGAGCTCTGTAAACCTTTTAACAGCATTGCAAATAGATTGCAGGGAATTACAGCTTTAAGCAAGATACCGCAATTAACTTGATACTTTTTATTTATATATTTTCTTTTTTACAGGTATTGGTTGGGCCAGTGTGATAATCGTCCAGTTTCTAAACATCTACTACATTGTCATTCTTGGTTGGGCCTTGTTTTACATGTTTGCGTCCTTCACATCCGAGCTTCCCTGGTCTCGATGCGGCAATGAATGGAACACGCCAAATTGTGTTGACTACCTTACAAGTTCTGCCACCGAAAAAGGCACCGTTAACAGTTCCTATGTAAACGCAAGTATGGCTAACAACACGCTCATACCAACGGTGATGTCCAACTTGTCAACTGTGCCGACAGCAGTTGCCACTGCGGCAAAGGTGTCTGCGAGCGAGGAGTATTGGGAGTAAGTAGAAGTAATGTATGAGGATGAACATTTTTAAGGTGTGGCGTATATAGAATTGAATTTATTATAGAAACGTAAAAGTAAGATGGAGAAAAAAAATCGGGTTGGAAATCTCAATTCTTGCCTGCGCTGAACTGGAAAACAAATAACCGATCTGAGTTCTAAAAATTACCACCAAGCCTCCTGATTAGCCTTAAATTCATCTTGAAATAGTTCGTTGGTAAAAGAACATTGACCCAAATTTCAAAGTTTCGGTTTCAATTTTCCGTTTCAATGATTTTGTTTATTATTTCCTAGATGCCTGTAATACATCAGAAGTATAAGTTTAGTTTTAAGCCATTTTCCTTTTTTTGTTTAATCAGTTGTAGCAGTTTTTATGACATCTTGCAATATGATGAATTCAAGTGGGGTATTTTCGGAATTCTTTCGCTATAATTCCGTCATGCATCGTCATAATTGACGGGTTACGACGTTTTAAACGAAATTGAGTCAGTAAGTGAAAATCTGTATTTTTCTTTTAGACTTAGGGTCTTGAAGATTAGTAGCGCTTTGGATGAGCCAGGAACGGTGAACTGGGACGTAGCTCTGTGCCTTCTGTTGGCCTGGATCATCTGCTACTTATGTGTCTTTAAAGGGGTCAAGTCCACAGGAAAGGTAAGGAAACTGTGTTTGTTTTTGAAAGTGTTATGAGAACGCATGTCCGCTGACTTGTTTTTAGAGGAAATACGTATTCTTCTTTATAATATAAAAGTTTAACAGGGACCTATTTAAAAAAACGCATTCGCGATTCAAATAACCACCGACTAACTAACTAACTTTCCTCACTGTAGTGACAATGATTGTAATATCTTTAGCTTTAGTCTTATGATTGTCGTTATATAACTGTCTAGTTTTACATATGAATGTCAATACGTTTTGAAGGAACGCTTATAAAACAATGACAATGGTTGTTTTATAAGCGACGGTAGATCAAAAGGACTTGCACAAATACAAAATGCATTCTTTTCAGTCTCTTATTCATGTTTTCAAGGTGATTAAATAACTACCTAGCAAATTTTTTGGCATTTTAAAAAAGAAAATGTTTACGTATTGTTAACCTACATGTTAAAATTTAAAATAGGAAATTAGAACTGCGTATGTGTAAATACACTAGTGTTCCCTCCAGCGTTATTAGTACGTGGTTCAGCGGGTTATCGTGTACCCATTTGATCCATCGAGCTGGAACCAACCGACCAAGCTCTCTCAGTCTGCAAAATCGCATCCAGAACTTGGACGAGAGCGAGTGTACCTCTGAAAACTGAGACGATGAATAAGAGTCCCTAAAGCCAAAGACGAGTATAAGACGACCTCAACCCCGGTCCGCATGTCAGTTGGTACAAAGTTCCAAGGAGCTAGGAACGACCGAGCTTTCAGCTGAGGAGGGAATTTTTAACGTCCACAATGAGCGATACGTTAAACTACGACCAGTCACAAAGCGCTGTGCTGAAAAAAGTTGACTAGAATGGTGGTCTTGTCTCAAAAGATGGCAGAGATGGCATGGAACACAACAGATTGTGTGGGACTAGTTTATACAACGTGCAAAAAACGAGTAAATCCAAATTAATTTCCGGGCAAAATCAACTTTTCGAGTAATTTTACAAATAAAATGAATCATAAGCAAAATTTGGGGGAAATCTCGTTGAGAAATACAAGATTTGCCAACTTGACTCGGAGATCAAAACCGTTCAGATGATTTGAAATTGTGGTTGATGACGTCAACAGGTGATACTTGAGAGAAACGGGTAGAAGTTTTTAACCTCCATAATACCCGCCCCAGCTGCCTATCTTACTAGAGTAGTTGTCTTATATTACGTTTGGTTGTAGGTGTAGGACTTCGTTAACCGAATTTTTGTTTTCGACCACGCAGCAAAATCATGGAATCATTTACACTAGCATATTAAAAACTTCGCCCTATTTTGTCTTTTTAAAGAGGCTGTGAAACCTCTCCTGATTTTCTTATTTCTAGTTGAATGATCTCAAAATTATTTGTTTTCTATTATTATTTTAAAATAGATCAATAATTGTACGTTAGTCCTGAAAAGCCCGTATGGGAGTGACTAACAATTTGTACTATATTGTATTATAACTTTACAGGCTAAGAGTATCGACACTGAAGATACGACATTACAGTAGATAGCCAGGGAGTAAAGTTGGCTATCGAGAGAATGGACGGAAATTTGGCCACACAATAAGTGCGTGGACAACAGATTCCTCACCTCCAGCACCGCCACCACGATGTTGCTTAAAGGCAAAAGGAAGTTTTTTCCAAGCCATTAATATGAGGGGAACATTCGGTAGCTGTCTTTGGAAGCCAAAACCAACAACCTGGCACAGATTGCAGAGGCATCCGGCCTCAGGGTAAGCAAAGAGAAAACCAAAGTGATGCGAACCAAAAGCAAGCAGCTGGACAAAATTAAGTTGAATGGCGAGGATCTGGAATCCCTGTCGAAAGTTCCACTTATCTAGACAGTATCATTAGAGTCACTGGAGGACCTGACGAGGATGTGAAGTGCAGAATTGGTAAAGCGAGACTGGCGTTCAACATGCTTAGACCAGTCTGGAATGCCTCCTCGATTTCCGCCAAAACTAAGTTGCGCATCTTCACTACTAACGTGAAAGCTACGCTTCTCTATGGCTCGAAGACCTGGAAAGTGACAAAAGCTCTATCAAATAAGCTACAAAGCTTTGTCAACATGTACAAGTGCTTCCGACAGATCCTCAAGATTCACTGGCCAGAAAAGGTCAGTAACAAAAACCTTTGGAGCAGGACAGGACAAGAGCACATGCCAACTGAGATAGCAACAAGGAAATGGGCTTGGATAGGCCACACACCTAAGAAAACCAGGCACTGACACCACCAAGCAGACCTTAAAGTGGAATCCACAGGGTAAAAGAAAGGTGGAAAGACCTGCTAAGACCTGGCGAAGATCAGCTGAGGAGGAGTCAAAGAAAGCTAACATCAGCTGAAACGCAGCAGAGAAGGTGGTCGCAAATAGAGTTCGGTGGCGAAGCACTGTTGACGCCCTTTGCTTCACAATGAGCCTAAAGGGATAAGTCTTTGGAAGAAGCAACTCATAAACCGCAGTGGTATCCACCGCAATTTCCGGGTTGTCAGAGAAGGCCGTAACATTACTAAAGTGAGGGTCGTCTTGAAACGCGCCGTAAAATTTGGAGGGAACAGGTCGAAGGACCTATGTAAGTGGAGCTGCACTTTTATTGGGGGATATATTATAATTCCGTGGATGAATTCTTGATGACAGCTGTTACATGGTCTTCCAATTAGCAATGGCCCAGAAGGATCGTCCGTATCACTGAACCTTGTGTCCAGATTACGAAACGTGAAGAGAAACCAGATGTTTTCGAGTACAAGCGCTTAGTATTTAGAGACAAGATATCGACATCTAAACCGCGGAAAGACGCTTCCGATCTAAAGTTAAAAGATGGCGAATAGTACCCTGAAGCTACAAATCCCTGTTCTTGACTAGCGTGCGTCGACACGGCATGGACTTTGTACCTGCTGTGGAGAATGCGCGCCCTCTTTCCAAGTCTATCATGATCAGAGTCATCAACAATTGCCAAAAAAGGGAGCCGTGCAACTGAATGGGGAATTTTCTATTCGAAGAGTCAAGCTTTGCAAAGAACGTCTGGATCCAAGAACCTCAGACAAAAACGTTCCAAGGAGTAAATACCGGCTTTTTAAGAGCCTGTATTGACAGCCAGCTGATTGAGAGGCACTGCTGTGAGACAATTAAAGCCTGTGTTCGATTCAGATGGTTTAGTACGAATGAATGGGAGACTACAGTGCGGAGGCAGAAATCTGGCGTCGGACACCAGTACAACCCTTCTGCTACCACGTTAAAGCCACATCAAGATCCTGCTTGCTGTACCTTGTCTTGGAAATCACGCGGGCTTGAGTTAACCCCATCCATCCTGATCTTAGAGTGTGGTTCCGAACTGTATACGATACGGCCACCAAACAGGAAAAGCATGGTAGTCCCAGTGCAATGCATGCGTGCAACTGTAGACGTGAAAAAGACGCCAAGCAGATAATGGCTCCTTTTCCCATCCTCGACTAAGGCTAGAAACTCCTATTAACGAAATGCTGACATTAGCTTGGTGTACATAGAGTAGACTATAGTGGTCCTTACTTGAAACACAGGAGCGTATCAACACCCCCTTTAATAGATACCTGTGACTCTTTACCTGCATAGGCACACGAGCAGACTCCTTAAAAAATAGCGTAAATGGTGGTTCACTCTACCTGGAGCAAGCCATTTTGGTGGTTTGTTTGTAGTCTTGATTAAAAATACCAGAAGTTCCATAAAAAATAAACCTTGGAAAATCCTGAGATGTCTTAGGAGGAGTTGTTAAAAGCGAAACAGGCGCCAAAGAGTTCTTCAAAATTTCGCCCGTTGACCTATCAGCACAGATCGAAAACATAATCCTGTTTTATCATCAAGATATTTTCTGTGTGGACAGCATGGGATGAATTCAGCTAGCACCCGAAGCTGTGGAAGAGACCCACGCTCACCTCCGTTGGCGTTGGCAGCCATTCCAAACACCTTTAACACTTTATAAACGGCTTATGGAGAAGATGGCAAGAGAATTTCTTCCATTCCTGAACGCACAATCAAAATAGCAAAAGGAAAATCAAGACCTTCTCGTGGGTGATGTTGTGGTTTAGCTTGGACCAAATCTTTTATTTTGGGAAATGGTCCTTTGGCAGGGTGCAAAAAATTATACAGGATCAGTGTTGGACCGCATACGTACGGAAAAGAACGAATACTTAAGGACGGTACGATGTCCGTCTTTTCCCGTTTTGTGTTTAAAGAGCTAATCAGTAGGGGCACCCCGCATGGAACATAAGGGACCCTTGTGGGAGGGGTAAATGATAAGACTGAAAGAAAAGGAAACTAGCACTGGGTATGCTTATATTCATACATCGTCCTACACGGGTGGAACTGAACGAATACTGAATCATCGGACGTACAAGGGGTTAGAAATGCTTAAACCTTAAAGTAACTGTTTTTCTAACCCTCAGGTTATTTCCAAAGAAAATAGTTTATCTGTTGTTCTTTGGAGTGGGCGCGCCGGCTGGCGTCGGCTGTTCCGGGGTCGCGGGTTCGTCCGTCCCCTGCTGGTGTTCTTCTCGCCGGTCCCCTGCGGTGCCTCTGGTCTCCTCCCCGTGGGGTTCCGTTGTCGCGTCCCGCCCGGTGTGTCTTTTGCGATGTCGCCATGGTAACTGTCTTAACCCAGCTTTTGGATTGTCGGGGATAATTCTTGTTTGATTGCATTAACCATTTATCTTAAGTGGCTTTACAAAGTTATTGTATTTTTACGTCTCTTTATTGTTTTGAAATAACTTAACCCTGGTGATGTGACAGCACGTCAGAAAAATTCGGTCCTTCTAATTTATTATTATTTTTTTACTTGTATTAGATCAATTTTTTATCGCTTTAGCTATTTTCTGACGAGAAAATAGTTCCAAAGTGGTATCTAACTATTTTTTTTTATAGCAGGCTACAGGCTATTACTGAAGGCAAGCACTTTCAGGGCTTATTATAACTACGAAAACCCAAGGGAGGGAAGGGGTGGTTGTAGGGGAGTCCAAACCATCCTTAAAATGTCATGGGAGTGTAACTTTGCATGTACGTCCAACGGTTAAGAGGAGTTAAGTTTTTATCACGGTGGTTGTGTAACATTGCACCGGACAAGCATAGCGCACAGTGGAATTGTAAGTAAAGTTTACATTTACAATTTGTCGTAATGCATTTCAATCAAGTGGATTATTGTTTTACCACTGCGAGATACAAACTGGTGCTTTTCCTGTTTTATTCCATAGGTTGTGTACTTTACTGCGACGTTTCCATATGTTCTTTTGACGATTTTGCTGATCCGAGCCGTCACTTTACCAGGAGCTGGTGAGGGGATCAAGTTTTATCTCACTCCTAACGTCACGCGACTACGTGACGGCCAGGTAAGACAGATTAACCTGACTAACGAGGAAAGAATCTAAAAAAATAGGCCATTTCCGAGTTACCCTTTGCCACTACTGTTTAAAAACAAGTCTACGTGCGAAACCATTCAAATGAAAATGAGTTTGATTTGCAAGAAAATGGACCTGTAGGTGAAACTCATTTTTATATGAATGGATCGCACGTAGACTCGTTTTAAAACAGAGGCAATGAGGAACTCGGAAATGGCCTTATTCACGCTCGAGTTGTTGTTGATTGCTCCTGCCGTATGACCATAGAGACACTGGTAATTTCATGGTTAAGCTTAAAATGAATGATAAGCAAGAGACATCTTCTTTTAACTTCTTTAAAACAGGTATGGCTCGACGCGGCAACTCAAGTGTTTTTCTCGTATTCCATTGGTCTTGGAACTTTGATTGCACTTGGAAGCTACAACCGATTCCATCACAACTGCTACCGGTGAGAAAATAAAGAAAAAAGACAGTTTTAGGGATATTTCTAATATCAGTATACTTCTGAGCAGTAGAAAAAAGATTTCCATTTTTCCGAATGCTTTCGAATGAAACTATGTTCAGATTAACTTTCACTTACACCGTCAATGTATCTTTCTTGACACTTCAAAACACTTAAAATGACCTAAGAAAAGGTTAGTTTTTACTTGAACAGTCGAGCAACGGACTGTTTTTAAAAGAGTTATCAGCTTAAGAAAAAGACATCTTTTTCACTTTAAATTTTCGCCTACTTCTTAATTTCCATTTGATACCTTTGCCCACTCCTCGCTGAGCGGATGAAAATTTGTTACGTGTGTAATTGACATAGTCGCATAAGCTTTTGGTTGGCAAAAAAAACGCCTCTGCTCTGTTGACTCCTTCATTAATGTCACTGAATCGTTTTAATAACGCACGTTTCCGTTTACTCGCATTTCAGGGATAGCATAATATTCGCCTGTGTAAACAGTGGAACAAGTTTCTATGGAGGGTTTGTCATTTTCTCAGTGCTGGGCTTCATGGCACAAAAGCAAGGCGTGGAAGTGAAGGATGTAGCTAAAGGAGGTAAGAAAGACTATAAAAACCTTGGTTGATGCTGACAACAACAGCAGCCACAACAACAAAAACAACAACAACAACAACAACAACAACAGCAACAACAGCAACAGCAACAGCAACAGCAAAAACAACAGCAACAAAAACTGCAAAAAAGCACAACTTCAACTATTTCACCGTTTTAACACAATAGTCTATACATACACAATCATTGAGAGTGATCCCGTCTCCGATTTTCTTTTAAAAATGCACTCAGCTTCAAACAGCGTTATATGATCAGGCCATGATGCTATAACCAATAAACAGGAAAGCCGTGGTATATTCGACGGTATTCTATCCAACCTTCCCATCGTGCGCTGGATTGCATTCTTTTGTGATGAAGTTAAGGCAGAAAGTCCAGTGAAACATGGTACGAGATAATAAAGATAAGATGTTCTACATGACACGAGCATGCTGGTATACAAACTCGAAAAATTCTGAGTCCACCGACGGGAATCGAACCCAAGTGCTCGTGGGTTCCATGTAGAACATCGTTATCTTTATTATTTATTACCGAGCTGAAAATATAACCATCGTTATTATTTAAGGCAGAAAGTCCAGTGAAACATAGTACGAGATATTTTCACTAAAATTTCGGGATCAAGCCAGTGATAATTTCTTTCAATATTAAAACAGAGACATTGATCTTTCGTTTAAGATTTTTTTTAAAATAAGGCCTGTAGTGTGTATTATGGAACTGTCCAATAACGTCAGTTTGAAATCTGGTTTGGTACAAACAATCTTCTACAGGTTATTTCGTAATATAAGCCTTTCTGTAGCTTGTTTTATTTCACTTGCATTTTTTTCTGGATGCAACTAACCTTTCACGTACCATCACACAGGTCCAGGACTTGCCTTTGTCGCTTATCCAGAAGCAGTTGCTCAGATGCCGATAGCTCCACTGTGGTCGGTTCTGTTTTTCTTTATGGTCTTTTTACTGGGACTTGACAGCGAGGTACAAAACTATATAATGTAAACAGAATCATAGTAAGGTGTTATTTCACCTGTGATATTTAACGTGGGGTGTTTCGCTGTGATTTACTAGACCCTCGCCTCTCCAGGCGAAATTAGAATATATTACCTCCAAAAAGACACATTTAATCTACAGCCTCCTCAGCTCAGTTCTATATGTCTTCCACTAAAAGTAAATAAGCTGTTTCATCTCTAAATTGCTATCCTTAATCCATGAATCCTACTCATGAATACAAAAATGCATTATTCTTAACTAACAATTAGATTCAAGTTTTAATATGCTTTTATTCTTATTCGTTAAATTTCAAGTTTGTTGGCGTTGAAGGCTTTGTGACAGCCATTGTGGACCTGTTTCCCAAGCATCTGAGGCGTGGATACCGCAAAGAGATGTTTATTGGCGTCATGTGTATAATCTGGTTCCTTTTTGGATTGTCCATGGTCACTAAGGTAACTTTGATGATACCAAAGTAATATCTGTCAATACAGCGTCATCTTTATCATAAAGTAACGTAATAGGTGAAGGAAGGCTTTTTAAAAGTTCTGAATGCTCATCAACCCAAGATACTATTAAAAATCGTTAGAGTTACACTGGTTGCATTTTATTATGAATCCGTTTCAAACTTACCATAGACCAAGTTACTAAGCTAACAAGAATACTTGCTACCACATCTTGATTTACCTCTCCCTTTTCATGTAATGTAGCTCTAGCACAAGTTTCAACTCTAGGTCTAGCTCTAGATTTAGCTCTAGCTCAAAATTTAACTTTAGCCTCTCTATATGTTTAGCTCTACCTCAGCGATAACTGTAGCTCAAGCTCTACATCTAGCTCTACCTCCACTCAATCTTCATCTTCCTCTTCCTTTTATATTTATATCTATATTTACTTTGTTTAAAAGTGAGTAACAGCATCTTTAAAACGCCTTAATGTGACTGTGTGATACAGTTATGACAATATGTGCCAGTCATCATTTGGCTGTGTGCCGCGTGATGCGGTTCCGCCGCCCACATTTCACCCTTGCTCACCACAGGTCCCGTGCTCAGTGGTGAGCTCCGTCCTCACACGGGGGTCGTGGGTTCTCCCATCTGGCTCGTTTTTTTCCGGTTCGATGCTTTTACTTTATTTGTTTATTTATAAGAATTGGCGTAAAAGGGGTGCTTTCTTTTTATCATTTTTGAACGGCCAACAGCTTTTGTAATGCATGGCTGCGAGAGGTCTAAAAACATACCATAGGTATGGGTTGGTCAATATTGTGAGTAAAGAAGAAGGGTACGCCATACTTTTCCAAGTCACCAGTCTGGTGTTTGCAAATATTCCGGCTGATCCCCAGTACTAATTACTAAGTCTCTAAACAATACAGGGGCGGATCCAGATTTCAAAAGGAGGGGGGGGGGGGGGGGGGGCGGGCGACCATTGGACCTCCCTCCCTACCCTAGCCCTCCCTAGTGGCGGCCGGCGCGTGGCGTACCACCGCATGGGGAGCTATTTTTCTCTTTTGTTTTTCTTTTCAATGTGACATTTCGTTTTTTTTAACGAAAATGGGGGTGGATTCCACCCCCCCCCTGTCTCCCCCCTGCAATGACGAAGACGAATTTTAAAGGCACGAGGAAATTTTAATTGGAACTACTTTAAAATTTTACAGAACTCCCTTTGCAGCATGATCTCCATTAAGAAATTGTTTCTCGTCATATTTTCAATGAATCGACTACCATTTTTTTTTTACATATATTTAACTTTTCGGTGTGTTTTTTTTTTTAGGGTGGAATGTACGTCTTTCAACTGTTTGATACCTATTCAGCCAGTGGTTCTGCTCTGCTGTGGGTCTCACTCTTTCAAAGTATTGCCATTGGATGGATCTATGGTAAAGATTAAACTAAACCAAATAAGACGCTCCTCCAGAACTATCGCTTGGGAATAAATTTTCAATGAAAAACCTGTTGAGAACAAAGCAATCTTTGCAGTGATGGAAAATCCATCGTCTGCGCTCGAGGCTGGAGCCATTTGATAATTTTAAGTTTCTCGGTCGACAACATATTGAAATTTATGACGATCAACACTGACATCGAATGGACTATTTGTACCACTTTTCCACAAAGCAGGTTTCGTTTGACCTTCCCAAGCTCACGAGCATTACTTAATTTTACAGAGTTCAAGAGCTTTCAAGAGCTTATGTTAATGTTTATTATACAGGCGGGGAGCGTTTTTATGATGATATGGAGAACATGATTGGGTTTCGAATCAATCCATGGATCAGGTGGTGCTGGGCGTATATCACGCCTTTATTCTGTTTGGTAAGCAAATAAACTAGGCAACGACTTAATAAATCATAAAGAAGCTCTTGCAATTTTAACCTCTAACCGCAAAATGGTTCTTTGTGTTTGAAAGATTAAAGCAGAAGAGTCCCGCAATGCGCCTTAAGAAGTTGCCGACTTGCGGACGCAAAAAAAAAAAAACTCGTACATGCGCTTTATTTTGGCGATGTACTGTACATCACTTTGATATTCCTCGCACCTTTTTTATTTATTTGGTAAGAAAAAATTTTAAGTTTGTCGAGATTCCCCTGGACGACAATTTTGATGTATAAATGTTGGCGATTTAATCACTGAAGCAAGATAAAGCAATGACACCATCCTCACCGTAAACCCACGATATTTCAGCAATGAAGAAAAAGAAGCCTGAAAAATTCAGTGCTTGCTAGCTTCAACGGGATTCGCACCTTGGTGATAGCGGTCCAATGCTCTACAATGCAACTGAGGTATGAGTCCATTCATTGGGAGCCACGTCATTTTTGTGGGTTCTGTCTTTCCTGCCATAAAGGAATAATTGGTAGAATAAATAAAATTGTTTTTCACAGAGAGGAGAAACAAACAATGACAGGACAGGAATTCTAGCTGAAAGTGCTCATTTTTCTATCCACAGGGCGTCTTCATTTTCAGTCTTGTGACTTATTCACCGTTGAAGTATGACGGTTATGAGTATCCAGACTGGGGACAGGCTATCGGTTGGATCATGGCTATGTCTTCAATTGCGTGCATTCCAATTGTAATGATCTACAAGTTAGCGACCACGCCGGGATCGTTTCAAGAGGTAACTTTTATGAATTCCTTTTACGGTATAGCGACGGGAAAAAACCATAAATCTTCTAAAATAGCGGTTCTCCGAAAGTAGTGGTTAAACTTTACGTTGTTGGTGAATCCAAAAAGTGCGACCTTTCAAAAGGCACGACCTTCCGAGAATACTCTGGCGATCTTAAACACACACTGACTATCTGTATGTATTTTCGAGAACCTCTACCATTATCAGCCATCTGCTCACAATACCATCTGATAGCAACCGAAGGAGTATACAACTGCCTCTAGACTTTAGAATGGTCCCTTTCCAATTTTGCTCAAAACAAAAAGCATCTAATAAATACATTTTTACCGTTTCACATTTGCCATAAACAGACTTTTTTTTACTTATAAGTATATGTCAAATCAGCGCCCCACCCCACCCCCTTCCCCTTGCCGACAGCAGCGACCCTCCGAAAGCTAGCAGAAGGAAAAGGCTGCTGAATCCGAAAGTAACGAGGGCTGCTACTATCGGATGGAGAAAACGTTACAAAAGATTCAGTGGCTAAACAAAACTTGCATACAAACGTAAAGTGTTTTTCGATCTTAGTGCCTCACTTATGCACCGAATTGGTAGAACCCTTCTCTTTTTTTAATTGGTCACGTCTGACATTTGCATTATATTTCTGTCTTGTGGCAAATCAGCTGAACTTTATTTTAATTTAGAGGGGTAAAAAAAAAATTTAAATTCTCATATTTTAACCCATGGTCCGTTCTTAACCCGAGACCTCCCCACGGAGCCGGCGCTCTACAAACTGGGCTAACCGGTCGGCGGTCATTGCTACTGTAAATTAGAATTGTAAATTTATGTTAGGGTAAAAAACAACAACAATAACAACAACAACAAAAATAAACGTACAACGAAGACGGATCTTGAACGTGCATGGATGGTCAAAGTGCAATCCACGCGGAGTTTAGTCCTCCTTATGGTTAATATGCAACGCAAATATTAATAAAACAGCTACCTTGGGTATTCTTTTCTCCGTTGCACTCGGCCTACTTGGCTAAGTCCTATCCGGACAACAAGAATCATTTTGTTCCCAACATTAATTTGTTGCATTTCTTTCCAAACAGCGGTGGACGATCCTGACCACACCCAATCTGAAGAACCAGTCGCCGGAAGCTAACCAAGCAAAAGACGAGATCTTCATTGGTTCTTATAAACCTGCTGACAAAACCATGCTGTGAAGAATTTTTTAATTAATTCTGACGTCAGCTATGATTGGCTGAAATATTACCTTATTACAAGAAATTTTCGCGACATGTTAATTTCGCGATTTTAATGGTGCGCGTATTTCGCGTCACTTAAATTTCGTGATTTCAGCGAAAATTTTGTATTTTGAATCACTTTAATTTCGCGTTTTTGAGTAAGGCACAATGTGCATTTCCTTAGTAATTTAATTTGACATAGTCCTTGAAGTTAAAATTTTAAAACGTTTTTATTAAATGAATAATAACGTCAAATTTAACAAAAAAAACACAACTGCGAGGCTAAATGTCAACAGTAACAACAAAGCATTTTTCACAGTGTCCACAAGAAGTTCATGCTTGTACGTGAATTACTGTTCTTGAGTCACTGATTGAGGACAACCTCCATTTACATTGAGAATTCCTTCCTTCAGTGGTACTACACTCATTCTCTCTTGATTATTGACATAATGTGAGTCACTTAATTTTTCGCGTCATGCTATGTTCGCAACACTTATTTTTCGCGATTTTTTTTGAATCGCGAAATTAACGTGTCGCGAAAATTTCATGTAATAGATAGGATTATTACATTTATTAAGTAAAATTACATGTACCGCGAAACGTACTTAGTATTCTTATATTCGATGTGTCAAACACAATTAACTGGTTTGTAAATTGCGTGCGATGTATTTAGGATAATTTTACTGGTAAACGTTTTCATATATCGTTCATATTTCGCACGTTAAATTTCGGGCGGAAAACCAGATATGCCTTTTTTTTCCTAAATGGCATACGTGGTGTTATGAAATAAACTTGTAATCCCCATCCATCCTCTATCTGTTTGATGAGTTCAACTCCATCCACCACTTAACAAAGTGAAGTCAATTAAAGTTCCCTCTGGTTCTTTTTACCGGTTATGGGGAAGGGAGAAATTCTGGCACATTTTAAAATTTACCTAGAGACTTCTATCGCGAAGAGGGGTTCGCCAAGGTCATGAAAAACGCTGGTCTTTACAGTTATTTCAAGTCGAGGTTAATCAGAAAGCTATGCATGTGCCGTCAGGGAAAAGTAAACTGGCCCCAAATGTATCCGGTCTGACAGGCTATAGTTCGCACAGGAACTGCCAGATTTAGACCGTCTCCGTCCTAAGCTGGACCGGCTCCGTGTAAACAACTAGACTCACTGGTTCGTTTTGGGACCATCCGTGTTATGTTTAGCTATGTTATCATGGGATTAGTGTCAATTAGATCCGGTCTCAGACAATAGAAACAGCCGCTTTGCTTACTTTAAGGACCAGTACTGGACAGGTCTCGTGTAAACAGACTGAATAACGCCCATAAAAGAGACACTTCTGCGTAAACAGACCTGGTGCTGATGGGACCGGATCCATTATATTTGGGACAGGTCCCGTGAACAGACCTTTCTAAACATAGCTAAAGTAACCGGATTCCAAACTTTCCTTCCGCTCTTTACCCAAAATGGCTTTAATACTGAGGACATCTGGTTCTAGTGGGACGTTTCTTGCTGGACGTTCGATTTTCAGCTTATTCAGCTTGAAACAAATGTCATTTTTGGGTTAATTTGCTGTCTAATCATGGGCTACTTAAATGGTATGTTTATTTGGCGAAGCGCAAAGGACTGGCAGAGAAGATGTTTTAAAATTTATACTCGGGTCCGTAAGTGACTCATACTAAAATGAGTCGGGACAAGTTAACACCACATTGGCCGGTGTCACACTAGAGACGGACAAACCGTCCTAGTGTGAAACGGGACGGACACGATTTTGGACGTGCAAATCGTTGAATCCTCCAGCCGTCTAGGAAGACGATTTTTCGAGGACGATCGACGGTCGTCTAGACGGACAAGTTTTCTAAAGCCGTCTTAAATTCACACTAGACGAACAAATCGTCAGACGACCTGTCAGTCTTGACGATATGTCCTCTTCTAGTGTGAAAACGGCCATTGATATACGTTAGACTGTGCAGCTGTTGACTTCTCCCTAGATACTGGTTCTTTATTTGTGCCGCCACAAATTGTGCATTTTTTTTCATTAAAATTGATTATTTGCTTTCGTTAAGGGTATCATCTTGCCTTTAGCCCTAAATTAGGAATAAATTTAGGAAATTACAAGGGGTTTGTGCAGCCATTTTAATGTGGATTTAGTCCTCAAGCGAAAACATCATACAATAATAATCAAGGAAAAAATTCGATGCGGTAGCGCGTGATCCAACATGCTACAAATGCTCAATTCTTTTATATCCTAACATCTCGAGGCCTGTTGACAGGAACTGCAATGGTGGCAAGAAGTTTTCACAGTTGTAATTATGGATGCTTGAGGGATTTTTTTTTTTTGGTAGAGCACGAGTTTCCTTAATTGAGTGCTTTAAAGTCCCAAGCGAATCCATAACTCGATAGAAACACAGCTAAAGGCATGAAACATTTATTTCAGGTAAAGCACAGAAACTCAGATAGGTAAAAATCAAAATAAAAGGGTTCAATGATTTGTGATTAAAATCAAAATTATCTGTTATGCGAAGTACTGAAAGACAAATTTCCCCTGCTCCGTCTTCATTGTCTTTGTTAATTGTTTTGTTGGGACTAGAAACTTCACTCCGAAAGTGCTTCACTATCGCTCTCCAAAGGTTTTTCTTGCTTCTTAAACGGACTATGTCTCGGTATTTTAGGTGATTCTATTTATTTTCGTTTTTTAAGAGGTCTAAACTTCAAATTTGCAGAGGAAAAGTCTTTTACTGGCAAAATCACGGCAACATAACAAACAAGGATGATTTTCGAGCATTGTAAATGACACGCATACAAATTGAGATAAACTTGAAAAATGTCGGGCCGAAGTTTTTCAAGTTTACCCGAACGCAGTCAGTTTTAATCATCGCAAATTTTGCCCATCCAGGCCCCTTTTTGGCCTTTCTGTGTGTTTTTTTTTTAGTTCTTCTACAGTCTTAAGCCGTTATTGTGATATTTCAGTTTATTCTATGACCAGTTGGTCAGTGCCGAAATTGCCTAACATTGCGTGACATAGCCCCTAGCCCCTTTAAAGTACAGTGGAACCTCGATTTAACGAATCTCTATATAGCGAAGTCCTCGATATAAAGAACGATATTCTTCGCCCCAGTAATAATGAAACATATGAAGAAGAACCTCGATATAACGAAACCTCGTTATAGCGAACATATTTTGTTAGTCCCTTGGCCCTTCGTTATATCGAGGTTCCACTGTAATCTTTTTGGCCTATTTGCGATAACATATGCACATACCATTTTATGGAACACCGGCGTGTGAAATATTTGTTGTTATAAACGCCGACGCTATTGTTTATAATTACTGACAATTTTAAAGTCCCATTGTTCTATCTCTGCAATATATCGACGATTTCAGTTGCTTCAACATTGATGTTTTGGTACATGGCTGCAATCGTCGATATATGAACGAGAGAACGCGCTTTGCTTTATTCTCTTCAACATCTCTGTACAATTTTGTATCATTTTGGCAGAATTTCCTTTTTTTCCACAATTATGAATAAAAGTTCATGTTTTTTTTTATGATTATAAAGATTTTTTTGCTGAAATATTATGGGCTTTCATGGTGAGATTAGAAAAAAATCACTTTCGCTCCTCTCAGTTGCTACAGCTAAGGCCTGGTTCAGACGCCGATCTTTTCATGAGCCGAACCTAATTCCTTGAATTAAGGTCGCGGGGGATATATACAGCATGAATAAATTCATGAAGCGAAATTTTGCTTGACCTGCATCTTTTAAAACGCTTATTCCTCGGCTGTTATGAATGTGATTAAGCTCAAATTTTACAGAGACATAAAGAAATGATAAAGGATTATGTATGTCATCTTTTATTTGGTAGATTGTAGCTAACGGCGATGTTATAGCCACGATACTGCCAAATTGGGAAGAACATGATTTCGTGGCAGAGTTTGTAGAACGAGTAGGAGACAGCACACTGTGATCTTGTCAAAAACTAATCAGTCAATATCTCTAGAGTGTCATAACAGAAGCGGATTTTTTAATTTAAAGTTTTCCAGCAAGTTATGGCGGTTTAAATGCGCAAATTTTAATTGAATGCCTTCTACCTCTTTCTAAAAGCGCTCTTTTAAAATTCCGCCTCTGTTATGACACACTACAGTATTCCTAGTTTACCTCTCTGCAGTGGCAGCTCATGAAGTTCTATATCCGCGCTGAATTCTCTGCCACAAAATTGTCGGAAAAGTCCAAACTTTGAGATTTCCGAAGGTGTCCCGATCAAAACACGGTTTCAAAATGGTAATTATGGTAATTATATTCCACGCTTTTATGGTGAGAACAATGCGTTTTCAAAGAGACAAACAATTCCAGACGCAAACACATCAAATCACGCGCGCGTGCTCATATTTTTTATGCAAATATCTCGTCGTAAAGTTCTCGATGTCAGTCGTTGAACTTCGTGTATACGCTTTAAATAAATGCATAATGATGAGCCTAAGGTGTCCCCCGCGACCTTAAGTACATGAAAAGATCGGCGTCTGAATCAAATTAGAACAGCTATTTCAATTTGGAACGGCTCACCCGTTCTTCCCGCCTGGCGTGGCCGAGAATTTCGCCTGTGGAACGCCTTTGGAACGACTTTGATTCAGACGCCGTACTTCTGATATGCCGATCCTAATTCATAAATTATTATAATGTATTTTGAATGGTTTTATTGGAACTGTATTAGGAACGGCCTCTGAACGGCCAAAAAGTACGGCGTCTGAATCAAGAGGCGTACTTTTGTCAACTTGGGTCGGTCCAAATTCGAATTGAGTTCGGCTCATGAAAAGTACGGCGTCTGAACCGGGCCTAAGAGCTTTTGGACAGACACTTTGACCCTAATGACCATAACAAAAGCTTCCTATTGTTATATTTGGGCCGTGTTTTAAAGTATGCATATGGAAAACATGTACTGTGGCAGAGTACAGTTGTGTTGTCTCGTGTAGAAGCAGCGAGAAACGGCCGTGTACAATGGGCACCGACGATAAAAAACGGGAAACTTGGGGAAAGTCAATCGACTTTGCTTTAGCGTTAATAGGAGCCTCCGTTGGACTGGGAAACATTTGGCGGTTTCCATATCTTTGTTACAAAAATGGCGGAGGTGAGTGCAAATAGTGACCTTGCATAGTCACAGCTCAGTGATTTTTCTAACAATCTTAAACTGAAACACTTTGCCACCGGGCTCTTCGGTTGTGTGGTTCCCGACTTGCTTCTTTCCGAGGCTCTAAATGGGGGTCGTTCGTTAATCTTATGTTTGTAGCTATGGTCGGATTCCGGACACACTAGGCGACGAGTCGTAGCGACAGGTCTCTGCGACAAGTCGCTCCGTGTGTAGTGTGAGTGGTGCTTCAAAACAAGTCGCTGCGACAAAGCGCTTGACACGCAGCGAATTTGGAAGAGTGGGAATGTGAACTTGTTTTCCAATTCAATATGGAGAAAATACATGACGCTCTGTCATTAGTTAATTTATATGTTGTCGCGGCGACTTGTCACAGAAGGGTGCGCATGCTGCGACAACGCTGCTTTTGCTCATTTTGTCGCTGCAATTAGTCGCACGAATTCAATCTGGTTTGAATTTGTGCGCCGACTGATCGCAGCGACAAAATTCTGTCGCAAAAGTGCACCATGTCACGCAATGCAACATGTTGCAGCGACTTGTCGCCTAGTGTGTCCCGACCTTAATGGTTAAGTTACCGTGCAACAAAACAACAACTTTATTTAACACGGGATTCGAAACTTTCAACAGCTCATCAGCGTTTGCCGAAACCGCTAATATTTCGTGTGAAAACTGGAATGTAAATTAAGAAACAAAATCATTGCAGAATTAAAAAGGGTAAAATTCAGTGAATAGCCAAGCGCGCGGTATAAAAATAGAATGCAAATGATTACACCCACACTAAACGAGACTCAGACAACATCAGCGTGTTGAGAGAAATAGAAAAAAAAGAGGAATTTTTTTTTTCAGAAAAGTGTTTTAGGAACAACGGCTGTTAGAGAAAGTAATTTAGGAAAATCGTCCGCCATTTCTGGTTTGTTTATGTGAGTCTTGACTGAGTCATGACGTCACTCGCGCGCTTCTCAATAATTATAAAATATGTTTAAACAATGTACATGCTGTAGCTGAGCTAATAGCCCTTCAACTATGGCATGGTTTACGCAGTGTTCGAACAGAAAGTATATTGATGGTTTTCGTGCGGCAGTTTCACATACGCATCACGAAATGCTTGGGTTGTCATGAATGATTAAGTGTTGTAACATCCAATTCAAATGGTCAACTCATGTAGGACATCACCTCGTTCAGCTCATGTGATATCTTTTCTGATTGGTAACAAGCTTTCCGATCCTTCGTGAGGTACACTCACTACATTGTAAATCACTGATATGCTCTGTCTTCAAGTGAAAATCAAAAGAAATAAATAAATACGTAAGAGTAGTTTATGGTTGAGCGATCTTGAGTAAGCTGTCTTAACGAAAACAATGGCAGGCCCCTATATGCAAGCAATAAACAGAATAATGGCTAAAAAACTTCGAAATCGCTTCGAAAACTTCGAAAACTTCGAAAATTTCGAAATCGCAGTAAATTCTTAAAATGTCAAAACTACGTAACCGATGGAAAAGAAAGTATTATTAACTTCACAACACAACAAAGATTTCAACAGGCCTCAGCATATAACGGGAGCTCTGCATAGTGAGGTCGCTTTCAATATATGCCAAACCATAAGTATATTTATTTTTTGCATGGCTGTGTTTAAAGCAAATTACTAAGGCTGCATATAAGTAGCGATGAAAGAAAAGAAGGCGCCTTTAAAGACAGGAAAAGTTTTATGTTTTGTTATCAGTAGACAGCAATTGTAGTTCAGGGATTAAGCATGCATTAAGTCTCGGTAAATAATAAACAATATTAGGCCCTGGCCTGAGGCGAATAAATTTTAGTCCTATTTTCAGAGGTGAATACCAAGAAGCTACAAACAACGGACTAACATAGAAACCACAAGCAAATGTTCAGTGTTTGCCTGTTCATGCGTCAGTACTTCGGTTGCGATTTAATTTACACCATAAATCATATACTAAGAAGACGACACTACATCAGACAAATAAGAGAAACATTCATTGGATTTAACGACCCTGCATTCAAATAACGATACCGGAAATCTTGTATATTGCATGCTCATCGAAGACCGAAGTGTACATACATGCAATCAAACTCGACAAATACATATGGAACCTGAAGGTTCAGAAAATTAAGTATAGCATCAAATGGCGAAAAGCAAAACAAGCAAGGCCATATTCAAACGTTACCAAGAAATGTAACTAAGGGAGCTTTCAAACTAACTAAGGCTTAAAGGAGAAATTTTTCATGATATGTAACGGAAGCGTCCACTCCTAGCAATAGAAACAAACTGGCATCGAGCTGCCGACATTCCAGAAAATTTCCGTCAAATACCCCCCATCACGTAAGCATAATCACACGCTAACATCCAGACATGCCGCACGTGCACTGAGAATGCATTGCTCTACATTTTCAGCATCTTTGATTCTATTGATTAATTTTGGGAGGTGCCTGGTGTTTGCTTATCGAGAAGCATGAAGCTCCAATTAGCAAATAAATGCCTTTGATAAAATTGAACCAGAGCCAGAGACTAAAGTCATTACTCTGGCTAATCACAAAACACAGGGCAAATTCAAAGAGCCAATCAAAACTCAAAGTAAATGCATGAAGCCGGCACGAAGTGTGGCAAAACGAGGGCGAACGTGCCACGATTGATTTTGGTTTTCTGATTGGATGATAAACAAGCGCGAGTTTTATTAACCAATCACCCAGCGTAGTAATGCAAAACCAAAGAAAATGCGAATTAATTTCGATGCTAAAGTAAAAATTGCTTTAAACTTACCCCGCAAATCTTCTTCTTGGTTTGTCTTTTGAGCACTCTTCTTTCGGTCCTTTCGGAAGCTACGTTTACACTAGACTCGTGACGAATCCTGAATGATCTACTTCCTTAAAGATTCCCCTCCGGCACATGGCTCACTAAACTTCGTTTACCTTAAATGGTGGACATGGTACAGAATTTTTAAAGAGTTAATTGGCTTGAAGGAATATTACCACATCGTTCGTCCATAAGTTATCCTATAATAAAAATTAGTAATAATTTATTCAAAATGCTATTTTACTGTTTGCTTGTGTGGATTCTGCATGTAGGTTGTTTTCTCATCCCGTACCTCATTTGCGTGGTTGTTGCTGCTGTTCCCATCCTCATCTTAGAAGTTTCCTTGGGACAATTTGCGAGTCAAGGTGGAATTACAGCATGGCTTATATGTCCAATCTTTCAAGGTTTGTAGTTAGAGACACTACTGGAAGACATTACCTGCGTTCCAACAATGGCTTACGCCTTAATAATAGCTCATGTAAATCGCTCGCTACGCTCTGGGATCGCTCTTTTAAAATCGCGGCCCCTAAATTGTGGAACGATCTTCCAATTGGAATAAGGAACATATTATCTGTAGAAAGTTTTAAGAAAGTTATCAAGGCCTTTTTTTTAGTTTCGAAAGCTTTTTAATTGTACTTTTCTGTTTATAGTTATATACATTTTTATCCTACCTTTTTAAGCTTTTGACTTTAAAATTTTAACTTTAAGCTTGTGAATTTTAAATTTTAACGCTTTTTGCGTTCGACGAAGGAGAGCGCAAGCCTAATTCTGTTTTGCGTCCTGTGTCTTTTGAGTTGGTATGCCTGTGCACTGTTATGCGGAATGAATCGAGCCGTAATGCGCGCGCAGGTGTATGGACTCCAAATTGGCCGCCCCGATTGATTTTTGCAGGGGCAATTCTCGGCCGGGAAACTGGTAGCCACAGATAGCCTCGATTTCATGTAAAACAAGAAGGCGTCCCAAACGCAGCTTAGAAACATTATTTTGCTTGAAAAAAATGGGTTAAAAACGTGTTGTCAAAATTGTATTTTTGCCAAAAATGTCATGGAGAACATTAGAAGGTTATCATCCAAGGTAGCAGAGTTGTCTTCAGCCACCGAACGTCATAAAAAGAGTGGAAATCGAGTAAGTCGATGCGTAGTTTCGTACGGAGTTCGTTCGTAGGTAAACCAGCGTATTTTACTGCAATTATTATATGTTGCACAAAACTACAAATTGTTAGAATTAAATGCATCGAGAGTGGGTATAATACGGATCTAAATTGTTTTATCATTTCTTTGAATTTGTGATATATCGTTATTCCTAGAAACACTATACGTTTTGACGAGGAAATCGTTGTGTGAATGTAATATACGTGTAGTGGATTACTGTCTGAATTATGTCTGTGGAATTTTAAATAGAAGTAAAACTATTTCCAGACGTTTGTGGAAAACGATAGTGCCAAACGATAACAGGTCAAGTGAAATAAATAATTTTTTTTGTGTACATAACATTTCATTCATTCTATGTTCTTTTGGCTCGTCACACAATCTTTCTCACACTTATCCTCCTCGCGTTTGGTTCGGTACTGAAGCATAGTAACTAACTTTGAAATAAGGCATACTACAAGTACGCCGACCATGTCGGTTTTTTTGCCACTGCCTGCTTACCTTGGGTCTATTTTACCTATAGGTCGAACGCACTACCCTGATCTCTGATTACTACTAGTTTAATGATATTGTAATGCACAATTGAAAATTTCTTAATTGATAATTGCGCAACATAAGTTTATTATTATTATTATTATTATTATTATTATTATTATTATTATTATTATTATTATTAATTATTTGACACCTTTCCACAATAAGCAAGATTAGACCGATTTCAGGCGATGCTATGACATGCAACGTTGTCTGAAATTAACTGAATCCCCGCAGTAATGCTCTCATATGAAACGTTAACAGAATTGACCACGAAAGTTTAAAATTGAACAAGATCACAGTTAAGGTAAATTTGTGCGAGGGCTACAATGAGTGCATAACTCTCGGAGATCAGTCTAATCTGTCAGCAACGATCAGCTCAAATGTCACAGGGCGAAATATAAGCACGTGCACACATTTTATCGATTCAACGTCGTTAAATCTCTAATTTGTATTTTATATTAAAGTACAAAACTAGTGCAAGTTTTGGACAATCCCTTAGAGTTTCTACTAAAACAAGTAGACTACTTGCCCTCGTTTTCTTTAAGCGATAGTTAAATCGGCTGCCCCTCGTTGACTATTCGCACAAAGAACCTTGGGCTGGTAGTATAAAGCCTGGTTTTCACAAGCGACGCAAGCACAAGCGCAAAGATAACAGCTCTTATTTCACCGTTAAAACTGCTTCGACGCAGGCATAGCACAAGCCCATTGCATTTTGATCCACAAGGATCAAAATTTTTCTTTTTCTCGTGCTTGCGCTTGTGCTTGCGTCGCTAGTGAAAACCAGGTTTAATTGCTAAATAGAGAATAATTCATGGGAATTACGCACTAGTTAGTCAAGTATCAGGGGTAAATCTTAGTATACATCTAAATTAAGTACCATATATTCAAACGAAACTGTTCCAAGACTGGCGAGGGGTAGAGTGCGGAGTCGATAAGTGTTTTGCAGTAGAACTTATTCTCAACTCCTGTAACAAGTGCTATTTCATCTTTTCAGTTTTTGTCTGTTTGTCCGTTTTTTGAATGAAGGAGGGCTAGCGATTTTCCAACACGGAAAGCCTTATTAATGCGACTATCTTAACAGCATTGTAACTGTACATCGTATATCGCAGGTCGCAAGCTTCTTAAAAGTGAGATAAAAGAAGGAGAGAAAACAAACCAAAAAGAAAACACGAGCATGAGATTTTACAATTTGCTTGCAGGTATTGGCTGGGCCAGTGTTATAATGGTTCAGTTCTTAAACATCTACTACATTGTAATACTTGGCTGGGCCTTGTTTTACATGTTCGCATCTTTCACTTCCGATCTTCCTTGGTCCCGATGTGGTAATGAATGGAACACTCCAAACTGTGTCGACTACATTGGTTCCACCTCTAGGGAAAGCTTCAGTGTAAACGCAAGTATGGCTAACACCACAGTCGCTCCAACGGTGATGGCCAATATATCAAACATGTCAACTGTGCCGACGGCAATTGTGACTGCGGCAAAGGTGTCTGCGAGTGAGGAATATTGGGAGTAAGTGTATTTAACAACTATTCACTGAAGTGGAGGTGGCTCGTGGTGGATTTTTACCGAGCAGCCACCGACACTAAGGTGAATAGTTGTTTTAGTATTATACTAAAACAGTGAGATAACATAGCCCGAAAGGATGATTTTTAACAAATTTATTCCTGTCAAAGATTACATAGAATAGCAAAGGATATTTTGAGTCTGAGTAGCCAATCAGCGCGCAGCAAAAGCGTTATCCGCTGTTTTAGTATATACTTAACTGAAATAGCCCAGGGATGAACGCAAGTTCCTGTTGTGGCAAAAAAGTTTTGGAGGGGACTGGCAAAATAAGTAGGTCGGATGGACATAAATTGGTTGAAAAAAAACTTTAACTCTTTTGTACAAACTTCAGACTTTTAGATTAGAAATATTTAACTTGGATTATTATGCGATTACAAGATCTTGTTCACACGACAATATTTTGAGACGCATTCTATTCAAATCGGAACTTTTGTGTTCCAATTTACGACATTTAATATGAAGTGTGTCAAAGAAACAACAAGCTCGTGCGAATGAGTTAGTGAGCGATGGGTTGTACATTCCTTTTAGGTTAAAAGTTTTAAAGATCAGTAATGCTTTGGATGAACCAGGAACGCTGAACTGGGACGTAACTTTGTGCCTTCTGTTGGCCTGGATCATTTGTTACTTTTGCGTCTTTAAAGGAGTCAAGTCCACCGGAAAGGTAATCAGATTATGTTATTGCTTTTAAAATTGCCATGAGAACTCCGCAGACTTAACCGCAAGAATTTTTTTTAATACCTTAACTTTAAAATAGTTGAACTGGAGCCAGAAATGAATCGCGATTTGACTTATATAACCACCACTCGACACGCGCGCCAGTTGGTTATTGATGGAATTGGATTGCCGTATTTTCTTGATTAGACGCCCCGGCGTTTATTACAAACTTGACCTGGTGGACCCGGCGTTTATTCGACTCCTGCAGTTTTTCGAGCTTGGTATTCATTAAGAAACGGTTTTTATTCGTTGTTTTTGCCAAAAATGTATCTGGCTTATATAGATATAACTTATCACACCCTAAATAATTACTTTAGGGGCCTTTTTTCAACTCTACCTTGGAGACCCGGCGTTTATTCAGTACCCGGCGTTTAATCGAGAAAATACGATAGTGCGCTTTGTCACCGTAGTAAATGTAATATCTTTAGCTTTCAATGATTATTTAAGTGCCTAGTTTTAAATGTAAATATCTCTTTTGGAGGACGGGGCAATGGCCGGCATTCAAAAACCTGTAATAGATCAGATCTCCCGGGCTTGTTGTGTTTCAAGATACCAGGAGGTGGGGAGGTGTTGCTTCAGTGGTAATTAACAGTATGACCGTTAAGTTTGGAGACATAACAAATTTCAAACGCCTTTATTCCAAAATGATTTTGCTCTTAAGTTAAAAGATAGTTTCTCCCCACCTAAAAATCTCGGAAAGAGAGTGACCACGCTACCACGTGACCACGTTAAATTGCGTGCGATCTTTGAAAGCCGCAAAATGAATGAATTTTTAAGTACCATTCAAACCCCTTTGCAAATTTAGTAGGTACCGTGGCAATAGCTGCTCCCGCTCCTTTTAACGCTACCAAAATCGCTGTCTTCAAAAGATGTATGAATTTATTTATGTACACATGCCGACAAAATAATTAATAGTGGCACTGGCCGAGCAGTATAGACACCATCACCCGAAAACTTTACCGCTAAACGGTCAAATCTCTTGCGTTGCATTTGGTCTTGTTCGACACATGAATTTTTTAATTAATCACTTGCATGTCCAGCATGCTTGTTCCACCTCACTGCGCATTTTTTTACAGCTAGCGTTATCTCCGTAGCACTTTTCACCTCACCAACAATCTACCGCATTAGTGTAGTGTGAACACTGAAAAGTGAGGGTCCGAACAGCAAAGATAACGATATGCAACAAAAACCAAACTACACAGAATATCAAAATAATTTTTTTTAGCATACCTTTGCTATATGAAACGCAAAACATCTGTTTTGTCTCATAGGTTGTGTACTTCACTGCGACGTTTCCATATGTTCTTTTGACGATTTTGCTGATCCGAGCCGTCACTTTACCTGGAGCTGGCGAGGGGATCAAGTTTTATCTCACTCCTAACGTCACGCGACTACGTGACGGCCAGGTAAGATCTAAATGACGATGAAATAATCGATCTTAAAACTTCATTTGTTGTTTATTGCTCCCACTGACACTCACATCCGTGTGGTTGGGCAATAGAGTTAACGGTTTCAAAAAGTAAAACATTTAAACGAACTCACAACTGATGATGATCGTTGAACGATCGAAACATGTCTTGTGTGAAACTGAGGCCCCGTCCACACTGACCCGGGTAAATTTGAAAAGGCATCTTTTTTTACCCGGATGGGGCCAACCGTTCACACTGAAACGGCGTTTTTGGTCACCGAAAACGGTACTTTTCAAAAACGCTCTCCAAAGTTGGTATCGTTTTCAAATTTACCCGGGTTAATGTGGACGACCAAACATTTTAGGTATCTTCAAATTTCTCCGTTTTCAAATTTACCCGGGTCAGTGTGGACGGGGCATGAAAGTAGTTGTTCATTTTTTAAAAACCCAAAATCACTATAAGATATGATGACAAGTTTGATATTTCCCTATAAAGCATGCCAGTTATAATCCTGTAATGAATTCACTGGCAAGAGTCCTTTTATTCCTTAACAAACAGGTGTGGCTCGACGCTGCAACGCAAGTGTTTTTCTCGTATTCTACTGGTATTGGAACATTGATTGCGCTTGGAAGCTACAACAAATTTCACCACAACTGCTATCGGTAAGAAACTGGGGAAATTATAGGGTGTTTCTAATATATTAAACGCTCACAATACTAGAGACCATCTGTAAATTTCCTTTCCTTCACGCTATTTGTTATGATTGTTTTAGGAATTTACATTAACCTCAGATTGAGAACAGTGTTATATATGTTTCCTTCTCTATAAAGGCTAGCATCCAATGTATCTTTTTGCCACTTTTTGACACTTACATTGAAGACATGAAAAAATGTTGAATGGCCAACAGTCGAGCAACGGAGGTATTTAAAGTTTATAAAAATGTTGATTTTAACGTACAGTATGTAAATTCCTTCTTTCTCTGCCTTCAAATTTTCGCCCTTTGTTAACGTTTCCATTTCACCCAATTTCACGCACTCTGACGAGCGAGTGCGTTTTACTACGTGTAATTGACAGTGCAAGTTAGTGTTCAATTGGTGAAAAAGGCCATTGCTCTTTTTGATCCCTTCATTTATTTCACAGCATTATATTTAATATTATTTTACAGCATTATATTTATACTTATTATTTAATAACGTACAAATGTTTCTATTCAGGGATGCCATAATATTCGCCTGTGTAAACAGTGGGACGAGTTTCTATGGAGGGTTTGTCATTTTCTCGGTGCTTGGCTTCATGGCACAAAAGCAAGGCGTGGGAGTCGGGGACGTAGCGAAAGGAGGTAAGAAAGACTATGAAGGCCTTTGTTAATGCCAAAAACAACAACATCAACAACAACAGAAACAGCGACAGCAGCAGCGACAGAAGCACAAACAACGTAACAACAGCACAACAACGATGACAACAAACTACAATTTTAATACCATATTTGTCGAGTAGAACATACTAAAAACATAAGTCAGGATTATGTTAAGTTAATGGAAATATATACATACTTAATATATATATATATATAGTCTGTATAAAGCCTCCCGCACCCCCCCCCCCTCTTCTATTTTTCTAGGAAGAGCAAGCTGCTGTACAAAACCAAATAAGCAATTAAAAAAATAATAAAAAATAAAACTTGTTATTGTAACAATAAGGTGTACAACTACAACTAATCTTTTACTAACCATCACACAGGACCAGGACTTGCTTTTGTCGCTTATCCAGAAGCAGTAGCTCAGATGCCGGTAGCTCCACTCTGGTCGGTTTTGTTTTTCTTCATGATCTTCTTGCTGGGACTTGACAGCGAGGTAGAGGATTAAACTGAAGTATGAAGAAAGCGGTTCGTAAGCACTGCCGTAGACTCTCTACAGCCCTTTATTTTTTCGTATTTTTTCGATCGATGAGCGCGGGGATAGAACGGTGAGATGACTGGACGCCAGCGCAAAACGCTAGGCGCTCGCTCCCGCCTCCGCCCCCTCCCCAGCGCTTCGCGCTCACACTCGCTTCCTTTGCCGATTCTCTCGCTTTTTTTCCGCTAAAAAATAGAGAGGCCGTAGACAGTCTAGCATTGCCGTGACTTCATTTTCGCCTCTGGCGTTAACTGACAATATTGCTTTCCCCTTCAATGAACAAATGGCTTTTTTTGATGCTCAATAAATTATAACAGAACAAAACTAAGTTTTTATCATATTTTTCCATACGGAAATAGGAAATACCGCTTAAGAAATTACCATTAAAGTAGACTTGGAAGGTGAAACTTAAATTCCCTATTAAAATGACAATCAGCAATCCCGGACAAAACGGTTGAGACACTTTGCTAGTTTTCACCAATTTTGGTATTACAGCTCATTTTTTTTTTCAATCCCTCCTCCCCTATTTCAATGTTGTCAATGTTGTCGTTTTATGGAAACATAGCCTGGTGAATTGGAAACCCCATAAAACAACATTGAGTTGGGGGAGAAGGGGGTAACATGTTTTTAACAAGCTTGCCAGTCAAGACATTGGCGGAAAATCTGTGACATGCGTTTGTCTCAACTGGTTTCGTCCGGGATTGAGGGTCGAAATCCCTAGCCTGTGAACACAGCCGCCTCTCATTCGCTCCTTCTACGAAGGCTACGAAATCCCCACCCGGTTTGGCGTTTGTTACGCACTTGGTAATAAAACCATGTCAAAAATCCCGAAATTCTTGATAGTGAAGAAGTGGGCATCGACAGTTGCAACCAAGAGTTACCATTGCATCCAGTGACGTTTCCAATTATCTAGCCAAACAAGATGTTGTTTAGTCTTCAAAATATGTCTTGTGATTGCACTGGAAAGCTTTTTTACAAAACTACACAATACAAGATTACTACAGCAAGTGAATGATTCTTAACTTTGAAATAGATAGATAAGCCTTTATTTAAATAGGGTTACTCCATCAGCTTTACAATAAAAACTGTTATCCTTAGAGGCCCTAGTAAAAAGTAAAAATTAAAAAGTCGCTAAAAGTCTTACAGTGTACCTAAAATGGAAGTTAAAAAGATTAAAATATATAAGAGATACTAAGATATAAGCCAAAATTATGTTACATTTGTATAAAATCGAAAAATTTAAAAATTACATATTATTTTGATAAGAGTTATAAATTTGGCAACCGGAGTAATAAAAAGACTTTTTCGCAGCTTCTGTCCGTACTTTTGGCAAATGCAATAAATCTGCCTGCCTTGTTTGTCTTAGTGCTACATCTCTATTAAAAGTAAAATAATTCTTAAAAAATTGGGGGACTTTTCCATCAATACACCTACGAACTAAATTAAAAACATGTCTCTGGCGTCTTGTCTCTGTCGTCTCATAGGCAAGATTCTTTAAGGCCTCATCACTGTTTATGATGTTTTACGATCAGCCGTGCAGCCCTCCTGTGCAGTTTTTCTATGAGATCAGAATTGACCTTCCCGCAGCAGTTCCACACCGTGTCACAGTAGTCAAGTACCGGGATCAACTTTTAACGAGATGATATTTTTATTTTTTAAATATCAAGTTTGTGGGCGTTGAAGGCTTTGTGACAGCCATTGCGGACCTGTTTTCCAAGCATATAAGACGTGGTTATCGCAAAGAGATGTTTATAGCCCTCATGTGTACAATCTGGTTCTTCTTTGGCCTGTCCATGGTTACTAAGGTAATTGTCAATAATATGAAAATAATAACAATACAATGCCATATTAGTTATATCAAAACGGTAAGGTGTATGTGGAAACAAGTTCTTAATTAATACTCACTTACTTAAGATTTTTTCGTGTTAGACAGTTACCTCAAATTTACAGCTAAAAACTCACTTGGAACTTTTCAAAGCTTCCATTACCGCATGATCTTTAATTCTTATACCCTTAAGACCCAAGAGTAACCAACATCAAATTTGTCCTCGCAATATCAGTACTAAATCAAATGAAGAGGTTATGAGAAATAATAAAAAGGTCACCAAAGGGAAATTGCTTTGCACTTTTAACCAATTTTCCCAACAATGCGTCTATAAGAAAATTTATGAAGATCAGCCATGAGAATTTCTTAGTGGATATTGGGGCATAAAGAGTAAAGAAATAACTTCTTGCCGTATATTCACGATTACAAGTCACCTTTCATTTGTCGCACTTTTTACAATTTTGAAGATATATTTTTTTTCTTTTTTGGTGTGTCTGTTTTTCTTCAGGGTGGAATGTACGTCTTGCAACTGTTTGACACTTATTCGGCCAGCGGTTCAGCCCTTCTGTGGGTCGGACTCTTCGAAAGTGTTGCCATTGGATGGATCTATGGTGAGAACTTAGTCAATGCAGACAAATAGCTTAAAAGGGAACTACCGTTTGGGAATAAAGTGTCATTTAAACGTCAGTTGAAAACATAAGCAGAATTTGCAGTATTGGATAAAAGTATAGAGAATCCATCACTTTTTACAGGTGACAGCCAGTTGTTGTTTTTTCTCAAACGTCGCCATATTGGATTTTACTATTTGAAGCGTCATGCGCCTCTGGCTCGGATGTAGAGGGCAACCTCATCCCGCGCATGACATTAATAAATTGCTTGATTGATTGATCGATTGATTGATTGATTGATTGATTGAAGGGCCAGGAGAATCCAAATCACATTCGATGCAATTTTTTTGTTTAGCATATTACACAGAAGGCTTTAGTTTCCCCCTTTCAATAAGCTTTTAAATACGAGTAATTCTAACAAAATGCAAGGGTCAAAGTGGACATTTAATATTTATTACACAGGTGGGAAACGTTTCTATGATGATATGGAGAGCATGCTTGGGTTTCGTATCAACCCATGGACCAGATGGTGCTGGAAGTATATTACACCACTTTTCTGTTTGGTAAGCGAAGTTTCAAAGTAGACAATGACTGTAAAAAAGTTTGCAACATTAATGAAAAATAACACTCGTAACGTTACCTTCATAACCTGAAATACGTTTGTAGTAAATAATAAAGATGGTAATGTTTTTTTTTTTAAAAAAAAAGCAACCTCTGCAAATGGCTGCTTTTAACTTGAATATATTGACCTCCTAAAGGTACGCTGACTGCCTGAAGACGTTTAGCGCCGTACGTTTTTTGAGAGTTTACCGTGAACCGTTTAGAGAGTTTTTTAACTTTTTAAACGGTATTCCACAGTTTAAAAATTGTGGAATACCGTGAACCCCAGCCCCCTTTGGAACAAATAAAAAATCCGGGTCACCGAGCTTGTATTTTTAAGCACGGCTTGTTTTATTGCCAAGGCACCTTTTATCTTAAAAGGAATAACCACAACCTGATCAGCAATGATTGGGTGTTTGTTTGATACTTCTGCTAAAACAATTACTAATCAAAACAGCATCTACTGATAATGAATGGCAGTAATTACCCATCAATGTATAGATGGGAGCCTTTGCCAGCCACGTTACCAAACCGTCCGCTCGACTGAACAGATATAGTTCAAAACAGAATACAGCGGACGTCGAATGACTGTCGAGAGTTTTTTCTTCAGCCACTTTGAGATTTGTCTCCAATTGACCATGCAAACGTGCCGTTTTGTAACCAGTCGGCTTGAGCTTCGTGCATTTGAATGCTTTTGATTGATGTATTTATGGAATTGGTGCGTAAAAGATGTTATATTTTGTCTTGATTACTTAGCTGATCCCCTTCTTGGTAGGGAAAGTTAGTAATACATGTGTCCTTGATTAGTTTAGAATTTTAAATTTTCTTCCTTGCTCTTCAATATACGGAAATTCAGCTGTTTTCTAAAATAGCTTAAAATGTTTGGCCTAAGCACTTTCTTTCCCAAAACGTTTCCTTATTCTCTCATTGTCTTATTATCCCATGTTTTCTTCTTCTCAAAGACCAGTGTCCCTAATAGTGTCCCCAATTAGCTTAACAGCTACACGCCGACACTTAAATAGGGTTCATTTATTCATCCGTTCACTCATGAGTGAGATAGGAATCTTACATGTACGTCAAGGTATAACTTTTTTTTTTTATTTCGACAGGGCATCTTCATTTTTAGTCTCGTGTCGTATTCACCGCTGGAGTATGGCGACTATGAGTATCCAGACTGGGGACACGGTATCGGTTGGATCATGGCTCTGTCTTCAATCTTGTTTATTCCAATTTTAATGATCTACAAATTAGCAACCACCCCGGGATCGTTTCAAGAGGTAACTTTATCGTTTTCAAGGGGTAACTTTATGGATTACTTTGTTATGGTATAGCGAAAAGAAACTAAAATATCCCAAGATATCAATGCATGCCTCTCTCCGTAAGTATTGATAGGAGGAAAAGGTTGATTATATTGAAGAAACAAGGGTAGTTACCTTCGGAAAGGTAGACTGAAAGTACCCATAGTCAGATGTTGTGAGTTCAAATCCCAGAGGGGACAGGGTTTTTTTCTTTTCTTTTTTTAACCTGTAGAACTAAAAGGTTTGTTTATTATATCGCTCCGTAGGTATGCATTGTAGAATTAAAGCATTTACATGTTTGCCTTACATGAGTAATAACGCTGTAAATAAATATATCAGAACATATAGACTGATTCAGGTAAAAATGTACTTGTGATTAAATTACATCTGAAAAGCTTTTTTATTTTCTTGCGAACAAGCAGCCCGATTTAATTTTCGAATGCTCCTTCATGTACGACGCTAGCTGTACAGATAGGTCTACACGAAAGTCATCGATCGATTAATGGCTCTCAATGTCCACTTTTTTGGCGGTCGATTACTTTCTACACGTATTTGTCAGCCATATTCTGTTTCTTTGCTTCTCGTTTTTCTTGTCAAACCCCTTTAAATTTAAAAGGCCGCCTTTTTACGGCCGCCTTTATACGGCCGCCTTGCTACACTCTTTCTACTAGTATATCTGCTGGTCAGCGGAGTTGCAAAGAAAAAGTTTACAGATGATGGACCAACCATGTGAGTGACCAGGTTGGCCCCTAAACTTCCTGAATTAAAAAATTCAGTCGTAAAAATGACTGTTCAACCTTCGTGTCTCACGTATCGGTTGTTCCCGTTTCTCCCATAATTTTGGTTGAACATTTGCCTGTCTAAAGTCATGTGCGTGGCAAACTAACACCATTTATGCGCTGGGCTTTATCACAGACATAAATTAGAATTGTAAATTTGTGCAGGACTAATTAAAACAACAACGACATTTATTTAACATTAACTGTTGTAATCCTTTAAAAACAGCGCTGGACTATACTGACCACACCCATCCTGAAGAATCAAAGGCCAGAAGCTAAACAAGCTAAAGATGAGTTTCTCATGGAGTCTTATAAGCTTGATGAAAAGAACATTCTGTGATGATAAATCAGTTTTGATGTCAGCTATAATTGGCTGAAATATTGTCACATTTAATTAGCGAAATTATTGTTGCAACGCATAGCGTACTAGCACAGGGAGCAGAGGAGCAAAATTCGACCTTTGTTTCAATTCGACCTCTTTTTGTTTTAAATAGATTAAACATTTTAAAATTTTCGATCTATTTCGTATGCATAGCGCTTGTCATACGTTATCTGATCTTTTTGTTTACGCGACGGTTAAACCAGCGGGTATCCTGTTGCGCTTGGCGTAGCCGCAGGCTCAATGACCGTGGGCACCACAAGATCGTTACACAGTA